>NC_092863.1:39081493-39381493 GCF_032062135.1 Pyxicephalus adspersus | reverse complement strand
GAAAATTAGGTATTTTGGTAAGAATATTAGTTCTAAATATTTAGTTCTAAACTAAATATAGTTTAAATATTAGTTTTTGGCAAATCATTTACATGCCTTTAATCCCTTAGGTTTTCATTTTGAAAAAAATCTTTCACAAGTTTCCGCCAATAGGGTGTTCCGTGTCTTCCTTTTTCGAAGCATTTTTTCCTCTTTGGTGTGGGTGGGTAAAGCTGAATCTGGTTCAGTTTAATGATGAGGAAGATGTTTGGCCCACTCACAGATGGTGCTCTTCAAACATGTGGTTTAGAAAAGACACAGAAGGGATGTCTTTATTCCATTTATTTCTGGGAGTTTTAGCTCTAAAACTCTGATCCCTTTTCTTCTTAAAGCAGATCTTGCATGAAAAGGTCTGCTTCATTTGTAGCATTATCACCCTCTCCTCCATCCCTTTCCAATAGGGAAAGCTATGGAGAATTAAAACAAAGTGTACTTTACAGTTCACCTTGCAGCAAGCTCACCAAGGTTAGGGTGACGTTATTGCATGGGTGGCATTAATGAGCCTTCTCGTAGAATTTTGGGAATGCTGAAGTGCCCATTTGTCACAAGAAGTCACTTTTGCATCTTTGCATTTCCATGGTCAAGGAAGAAGGCCTACCAATGTCATCCTCACCTATAGGAAGTGGCTAAAACTGGGGTGTAAATGCCAATACAGTTATTAGTCTGTTTAAAATGTGTGTCCAGCCAAGGTGGAGGTTGGGAATATCTGCATCCAGTTGGCTGAATTTAGACCTTTAAAAAAAAACAGAAAGGGGAATAATGATCTGCTGGGAAACGTGTGACACTTATTGATGATTTCTCTTTTGGACACATTGATTTTGAAGTAGGCTTACCATTTCTTCACAAAAAAAAATCTATTTATCTGAAATTGGCCTTATTTTTCTGAACGTACAGAATGCTCAGTGCAAGGAAAGTGTAACGCTTGGGGGGTCAAGGTCATTAGGGGGCGCTACAGCTTGCACAAAAGTGGTGTGAGCCCTGAGAAGGGCCAAGTCTAAGCGGTAACCAGGTCTTCTTCAGAAACTCTGGTGGTGAAGATGTTGCGCTGCTGGTTACTGCCAGGTTGTTGTTCATGGGCACAGCAGGGTGGGCAGGAAGATACACGGTACCAAATCACAAGGCAGAAGAATTGTCAAGGAAGGCTGGGGTTGAGGCAGGCAGCAAACAAGAGAGGTCAGCTCACAAGCCAGGGGTCAAATACCAGGGATCCAGGAAATAAACACCAGTGACATGGGCCACTGGAGACACAGGAACACAAGTGACACTGGAAGCAGCAGGAGGCACAGTTGACACAGGAATATCCACAGACAGGGAGGAACACTGAAACAACACAAGGGAATAGGCTGGAAACTATGGACTGGGCAACAAGGGGTTAACACAGGAGCTGGACAGAGGAAACACTGAATTAGGGACCAGGTGAACAAGAACTAGCTCAGCAAACTAGGAGCTCAGCACCAGTGTAGACACGTTGCACGAACACTGTGTGCTATGTCTGAGCTAGCTAAACAGCCAGGGATGAATAAGAGGCTATTTTCTGATTGAGCGAAACTGATAAAGCTTGGTAGCAGAGGCATGCCCAGAGTCAGTCCTTGGAGTCTCAACTTGTTATAAATCAGTGGCACCTACAACATTTTTTGCTAACTAGCAAAAATGAAATTAGGGGTCTAAAGAACTCATTTAGTGAGTCACTATTCCCATTCTACTTGGGTTCTTGCAGAGGTTGCTAGAGGTTCTTTGAGCAATGAGCAATTTAGACCTCTTAGATCAGTTCCCACTGATACCAATAATATTTTTGGGTATCTGTAAGGGTGCTATTATTCTCACTGACCACCACACTATTGTACTGTGAACTGTGGATAAGGTCATTATAGCAGGGATTCCTTTAGACCTGAAAGTTACTTCAGGGGTTCCCCCATGTTAAAGGTTTGTGTTCAAAATGAATATAGCTTTAAATAACATACTTTCATTTATTGATTTACCTATCAACTCAAATAAACCTCTTATATTGCATTAGTTCTGGAAACATGCGCAGCTGTGATTGAGGGAAACATATTAATAAATTCTTAAACCTGTTTGGAAAGCTGTATGTGTGTTAGAAGATCAAATAATTGTCTGCCCTTTTCTCAGCAGCTCATGGTGTCTTCTGGTTCCTATTAGCCGTGCAGCCTTGACCTGAGATGTACTTTTCTCAGAATCTCCTGAGGGTATTTTTAGAGTTTGTGCTGCACACAAAGAGCAGATAAGTTCCTGGCTTCAATACTTCCCTGCCATTGGTGGCTAGGTCTCTATAGCCCTTCTGCTCCCAGTTACCTGTTGTAGCATTTGAAAGTTACTGCAAGGGTTTCCCCATATTATAAAGGTTAAGAATGGCAGATTATGTCCTATAGGCCATACTTTTTTGGTTGATTTTTATGCATATGGCAGACAAATGTTTATTGTTAGAACAAGATAGTTTTTTATGCTCAAGTAGAAATTGGACATACACAGGCCTTATGTTTAGGTTTATTAGTTTAGATTAGTAAAGTGGGTAAACCTGAAGGTGATTTACAGTAATCGTGCAATTGGATGGTCCTGGGTGTTTCTAGCTTTAAGCAGAGGTGTGGCAGATTCAGTATAAGGTGGGGTTACCATCTATGCTGATGTCATAGCATTGTGCTGTGCACAGCCTTAAGGTAAGGTAAGGCAGCCTATTTATTAAAATGATCTGCCTACCGCAAAAAGAACATTTTTTTGTTTACCACCACGATGCATAGTAAATGCAATATTGTGCATTGCAGTGTTATGCATTGCAGGAATGACAATGCTTGATACATATGTTACCATGTGGTACAGTACTTCATACTGTGCTACACTTCACAGATGATAACCTAGACTTCCAAGCTAGTTGTAGCTAATAGGGGATGATGACGAGGAGGGGAATATTCTCATTTCTGTTCTGCTTGTCTCTACAAGTATCTTTTCTGTACCTAGTGTTCTCTCGATACTTCATTGGTCAGTTCGATATATTGTCCTGTGCTATTCTTGGCGGCACCAATCAGTTGGTGTTTGGACCAGAGAAGCTTATCCTTTCCTGACATCTGGGGCCTGATTTAATAAAGCCTTCCAAGGCTCGAGAAGATACACTTTGATCAGTAAAGCTGATCCAGCAAACCTGGAATATATTTCTTCAAAATCATTTTTTATTTGCTAGCAAATGTTTTGAATCCTGGACCAGATCCATTACAGGTTTACTGGATCACACAGCTTCACTGATGAAAGTGTATCCTCTCTAGCCCTGGAGAGTTTTCATAAATCAGGCCCCTGGTGTCAGGACCTGAGTGCAGTGAGATGGGTTAGAAGGATGCCACAGTGGGGACGGTTTTTAGAACTTCTTTGGTCAGTTGCGTGTATGAAGCCCAGTTTTCCCAGGGGATAGTAACAATATTTTTCTATTTTATTATTTTATTTTGGGTAAACTCACCACAGCATAGTAGGTGTTAAATTTAAGTATATCTAAACACAAGAAGGTTGAGTTATAAACACCTCTTCCTCCTGGCTGCCCTATGATACAGTAATTCTACCCCTAGGTGAAGCACAGTTACCTCCCCAACACTTGACTGTTTATTGTATTAAATAGTGGGCTGGTGGAGCAGAAAATTACAGTCAGGATTGTCAAGTGGCTACTAAATTCAATACAAAAAGCTAACACACCAGGACCGCTAATGATTGTTTTTTGAGGCCAATGAAACTTGAAAATGACTATTACATGACATGGCTAAAATGAAGATCCCTATGCTTGTGTTAAAACTTTGCTAAAAATTGAACCTGTCCATTTGCATCTTGCAATCTGTACTTCGGTTTTGTAACTATTCAAATAAACTCATATACTCAAAAAGACATATGCAATATATGTAATATAAAAATTCCTTATATATATATTCCTAATATATATAATATAAAAACATCTCTAATGCTCCCAAATGTAGATTCGGTAGGGCCTAGCAAGACATATGGAGCAAATGAGGGTATTACTGTTAGGCTATGTATACACTTGAGATGATTCTCACCCAATACGAATGGTCAGGCTTGTCTGGGACGATAATCTGACATGTGTTATCCAACAATGTTTTATTGACTGGCGAAGAAAGACCGCTGTACAAGTCAATAGAGAAGAGCATAGCCAGGTGTGGCTTGGTCATTCATCCACCTCTTTTCATACAACAGAACGGCTCTGTGTGTACAGTGCTCGATCTGTCATCTCACTCTTTTGACATGAAAGATCACTCGATTTATCATGAAAGATCACTTCCAGCCACAAAAAATGCAGATGTGTACACAGCCTTAGTGTGGATCATAACCTTAAGCCCTGTCCTGTGCAGGGCTTCTATCAGATCAAATAGTCATTTGGACACACAAGCCAATTCACCTTGATAAGCCATGCCATCAGGATTGGAAATATGTGGTTTATGCTTGGAGGTAAATAACTTCACGTGTGCGGTGCACTACATGTTGGTGTGTGTGTGCATTAATGAGCTGATTTGTAATAGAGGGCCTGAAGTAATATAATGAATTGATCTCCAGTGGGACCCTTGTCCTGACCCTGCCCTCATTTTAAATTAGTGCTACAAAACTTTAAAAGATAACAAAAATAATGATTTTTAGTACAAAGCACTTTTTTTCATTGAGCACTGCAAATTTAGTGGTTTAAATGCTAAGGCAGGGGGATGGTATGAGGGAGTCAACAAAAGGAATTTAAAAAGAAACAAAGTGTTCTGTAGTGATGTATCAGCCAAAGGGAGGAATGCTGTTCTATACACACTGAAGGGGTAAAAGTGGTTGGGTAGGTTATACAATTTGCAATACTTTTCTCACCCAGACTCTGCTCTGTGACATCTGTATGTCTTATCTCTTCATGGTTTGATCTGGAGTTATTTAAGCCATGCAGGGCATATAGCTTCCTCCATGTGTCCTGAATGGGCATAGCAACTTCCCAGTGTTACATCTATGCACATTCCTGCAATGCATTTATTTGTCTGTAGTTATTAGTAATTGGTTTACGCTTCTGGAGTGCATATTTGCAATTCCATGCAGTTTACCAGGTAACACTACTCCAGCAGGTATCCAAATGCCTAAACACCAAACGATTCCTTGAATACTATAGTACTCAACTATTTTTTTAAAGAACACATTGGAGTAGAACGTATTATAAATTTCTTATTTTCCAATATGCTATCAAAGAAGTGTAATACCGCTCATTGTCAGCAGATGGCAGACAAAACCATTTGGTGCAACTTAACAAAAAGAAATCATTTCCAACATGGCACTGTTCTAGCTAAGTGAGCATTACTTTTGTCATAAATAGACTGTTCTTCTCCCCTTATTTAACAGTTATTGTGTGTTTAATCTATTATCAATGCACACATTCCTAAAGTTAACTCAGACTTCATCTCCTAAGCAGAGCAATAATCCTTAGGTTATTGGAAGTAGCACTAAAGGATCTTATTTGTTCTTTTCCACTTACTTAAAAAATTAATATGTGTTCAATCTATCATCAGTGTACACAAAAGTGGAAAATAAACGTCTACTCACACTTCATCTATAGGTTCTTTTTTATTTATTATTAGTAGCTATTATACTAGAGCCAGTAGAGCAATGTAAGCGGACAATCAATGTCAGTGTGCACAACTGAGACCATCACTGTAAACATTCACCGCTGAACACCAGTGTTAGAGGTCACTTCTATATACCAATGTTAGAAAGCACTTCTCCAATTGGCAAAAAAGTAGGTAGGCATCATGCTGACTACCATTATAGAGATATACTTTTCTGCAAATGTATGGCCACAAAATGCCTACTATTTTGCATTGTTTATTTTTGTGTCTGTGTTGAGCGCCACCATCTTGAGCCTTTTTCTCCTTTCTTCTGGCTACATCCGATTTCTCACTGTGCAGATGTAAGATCAGGTGATGTAGCCTGATGTAAGAGGGAAAAAAAGAGTGCCGATCTCACTACCAATGTGTAAGATCAGCATCTCTTTCCCCTCAGTGATGAAAAAGGCCCCTTCTGCACATGCACAACATCGGGAATGCTCAGAAGAAGCAGTCAAGAGCCTCCTGGGATGCGTGATGTAGGTATCCCGGGAGGCTCTGTGCTCCCATTCAGCAGCGATCAAGACAGAAAGGGGAAGTGCTTCCTGAGCATTGCACTCAGCAAGCTGTGCTGTACATTACATACTCCTGACCACTGTACTCTGCAAGCTGTGCTGTATATTACATACTCCCGACCACTGTACGCTGCAGGTTGTGCTGTATATTACATACTCCCGACCACTGTACTCTGCAGGCAGTGCTGTATTTTACATACCCCTGATGACTGTACTCTGCAGGCAGTGCTGTATTTTACATACCCCTGATCACTGTACTCTGCAGGCTGTGCTGTGCATTACATACTCCTTACGACTGTACTCTGCAGGCTGGGATGTATATTACATACTCCTGACCACTGTACGCTACAGGCTGTGCTGTATATTACATACTCCTGACCACTGTGCTCTGCAAGCTGTGCTGTATATTACATACTCCCGACCACTGTACTCTGCAGGCTGTGCTGTAAATTACATACTCCCAACCACTGTACGCTGCAGGCTGTGCTGTATATTACATACTCTCCACCACTGTACTCTGCAGGCAGTGCTGTATTTTACATACCTCTGACCACTGTACTCTGCAGGCTGTGCTGTGCATTACATACTCCTGATGACTGTACTCTGCAGGCTGGGATGTGTATTACATACCGCTGGGATGTGTATTACATACCTCTGACCACTGTACGCTGCAGGCTGGGCTGTATGTTACATACTCTGGACCACTGTACTCTGCAAGCAGTGCTGCATTTTACATACCTCTGACCACTGTACTCTGCAGGCTGTGCTGTGCATTACATACTTTTGACCACTGTGCAGGCTGTGCTGTATTTTACATACCCGGACCACTGTACTCTGCAGGCTGTGCCGTGCATTACATACTCCTGACTGTGGCACAATGTTGGAAGTTGGTTTCACCAATGTGATTATCAGAGGTTTTCTATATAACAATTCTGTGTTGTATGTGGATGACTTGAGTACTGGCTTTGTTGTCCCTACCTGTCTATCTATGATAAAAGATGTGAATGGTGTAAGAAGAATGCGCTCCACCCCCTGCCACACTGATATTTGGTATAGATGTAGGGTCAGGGGGGCAGCTCAGGACCCTACATATCTAGTGTGTATTTGCCACTGATCTCCTCAGATATTTCATCCCATAGCCAAAAAAATTCTTCAGGGAATCTAAGGTTCCTAGGATTGTAAGCGTTCCCATGTATGGAGATGATGCTCCAGTGAAAGCTTGCAGTGGCCCGGATTGAGAATACTCCATTCACCTCCAGGCCCCATTCACACCAGTATGTTGCATTTAACACATGTGCATTACCACACTGCGCTTTAACCTGCAATGCATTAAACAAGCCCATAGATTTTATTGGCCCGTGCAATGCATGAAAACATGTGCATTTAATATTGGTAGTACTGAGACCCCAATGGGGTCCTAGACAGAAATACCCTGACAATTTTTTTTATATTTCCTGCAATTTATTCAAAACTACAAAAAGCCAATCAACTGGAGCCTAAGTAGGCTTTACATTAACAACTTCACTAGAATAAATATATTTTTTTTTATAAAGGTCCAAAATATAGTGAACACCACCCATCTTGTTGCCAACAACGCCAATCCCCACTCTATTACAGAGCTCCCACTGACCATGGATCTTTGGTCACTTGGTACATTTCTGGGCGGTTTGGACACATGGACCCCCCTGCACTCTGTGGTTCTGTCTGACAGCCTCCAAATCAGCACAGACATGTGGGATACAACATGGTGGATGGAACCATTGTGCACAGAGGTGGGGACCAGGCATCCCATACACATAGACGTATGTTGGATGAAGAAGCAATGGTAGCTTATTTAAAAAAAATAAAAAGGTCTGAAGGTGGCTGAACAATTTATTATCTGTTGTATTTATAAAGCGGAATAAGTATAGCGACCAAAGCATTTGCTATGGGACCTGGGGACAAAGAGGGGTTCCAGAAGAAGGAAGGGCAATTTAGTAATTGCATGGGGTGCCGAATTTCAACTATCTCCATCCATAAGAGAAGCACACTGATATTACATTTACTTCCCCAGTTCTTGCTCACAGCCTGGATCCATAATCCACCATCTTCCCAGGGTTCTTGTAAACCCTGCTCCCCACCACCTGAAACTGCAATGGGGAGCGGAGGAGACATGGGAGGCGCGCGGCTAGGGGGATGGCGGCTGCAAGCAGGAATGGGGATATAATATATAATACTCAACTCTGTAGGGGGGCCCCACTGTAACAGGGCTATAATAATGAAGGGTATTATAATAAGGGGGGGGTCATATATAATGTTTCTATGGGCCCCCTTTAAAAAAAATGGAAATCAATATTTCACACACTGTAGTTTATTTTGTGAAGCTGACTTGCTCCCAGGGCAGGTTTAGGGGTGAAAAATTGCAGGATTGATGTGAACTTGGGGCCCTCACTCCATACTTGCCCAGAGCCCCAATTTGTCTAAAACTCAACTAACATGGACTGCAGTGCAAACATAGAAAGTAAAGCAATGTGTCCTATTATTCCAGGCATGCTTTGCTATGTGGTGGAGTTGTGAGAAGCAGGCTCTGTGTGAGAGGGATGTGAGAGCAGACACAGGCGTGATTTGGAGGTTTGGGAGGGGAAGTGAGCAGAGGAGGAGGAGGGCAGTGTTGGTGCTGGCAGGAGGAGGTGATGTGTAGTCGGACAGGTGGGGGGCTTGTAGTATGTTTGTCTCTTTCCTGTCCTCTCCCATGTGACGCAGGCACTGTGCACAAAGCCCCAGTCATACACTGCACACACCGCGTCCCCTGCACTCCGGAGCAGTACTCTCAGGTAAGTGGTGTGACACCCTTCACATGGATTCCTAATGCCGGGTCACTTCTATGACTGAAGTGTGTTGTGTTGGGACTTTGTGACATGTCATGGCTTGCTGCGGACTATGGGTGCTTATTGTTTGCATGGTGTGGGCACTGTGACCTTTTCAAGGCAATGGGCTTCAGTTTTGTTGTCTAAGGCAACCTTTCCCCATTTTTATTACATTGGGGGACCCTGGAAATAATTTCAGGTCTTCAGGGACTCCTTACTATAATTATGATACTCACAGATAAAAGTATAATAATGTGGTGGTCCGTGGGAAGAATGTCACCCTTATATAGCCAAAAAGATCATTGGGGTCAATGGTAACTGCTCAGAAAATCCCTGGCAACCTCTAGGATTCCACAGAAACCTGGTCTAATTCAAAGCAGTGAAACCAACATTCACTGAAACATTCCCTGCTGGAGAATCAATCACTGCTACTGCAATACAAAGATTCTGCAGGAGGGAATGTTCTGAGAATGGAAGACTTTATAATGAGACCCCTATGAGTATATACTTTTATTATAGGCAGTTATGTATTATAGAGTCTGTATGTTATTCATTCCAATCTAACCCCTTTTTACTTCTACAATAGATACTTTGTATTTTGTATAGGGAGTTTATTCCTGCTACTGTAGGCTGTTGTTCCTTTTACTATAGGGAATATATTCTTTCTACTGTGAGTTGTTAATGTATCTTTCATCCGACTGGTATAGGGACTTTATTCCTTCTAGTATGGGGACTTTATTCTTATGTAGTGGTGTTATTCCGTCTCATATAGACGTCCTGCTGTACTCCTTCAGTATAGGTGCTTTATTCTTTCTAGCATTGGTTGGTTTTCCTTCTAGCATAGGCACCATGCTTTATTCTTTCTTGTATAGGTATTTTATTTTTTCTTTATTACATAATTTACTTTTTCTAGCATATGGAATTTATTTGTTTTAATATATGTTATGCTCCTTCTAGTAGATACTATGTTCCTTGTACTATAGGTACTTTATTCCTCAGGTTGTTACTTCTTCTAGTCGAGGTTATTGTTCCTTCTGCTGTAGTTACTTTATTCTTCCTAGTATCGGTTGGTATTCCTTCTGTTCTAGGTACAAGGTACTTTATTCTAGTGCAAGTTGTTACTTCTTCTAGTATAAGGGCAATATTCTTTCTAGTACAGCTTTTTGTTTGTTCCAAAAAGTTGTTTTTCTTTTTACTTTTTGTACTTTATTATTTCTAGTTCACCTTATTTTTTCTGCTGCTCACCTGACCTTTCTGATGCTGTTTAGGCCTTCCAAAGTAATGAATATTTAATAGCTCTGATGCTCACTTTATCCAGTCTTCCTAGAGTGTAAGATAAGTATACTTTTTCCCCAATGAATAGATGTGTAGAGAACCAGCCAGGTTAAGCATCTTTCCATATTAGTATAACGTCTGCTCTAACTATGAAAGTCTTGTAGTCCCGCGTCCACATCTACTTTCCACTAGTAACAGCCGTGCCAGTAAACCGTATCTTTCTTACACAAGGTGTCTTTGAATATTTTGGTGTATTTTCCAAACCCTGAATACACCTAAAGCTGGCTGGGACCTAAGTGATTTCAATGTTGTGTTCAAGTATTTGGATTTGTATCCTCAATGCCACCTTTAAGAAAAGACCCAGCGAGCCTTCGAGATGTTGTCATTTATACTTTGATGTTTCAAAGTTTAAAACTTGACCTCAGCATGTCTGTTGATTGTATTTCTGCTCTACATATGGATTTGAATGTCCTCATGGCATCCTTAACTGAGCCATGTACACAATATGTAAAGCATTCTTTTCATAGAAGAATATTTTATCAAGAAGAAATATATGTTGTGCTCTGACCAAGATCTGGAAAATTTCAAAATTCCATGTTTGGTGGTAACATTACAGACGAGATGTGGAAATAAAGAGAATATTGATATATATACTGTGTACTTTTATAATTAAGTATACCTCCATCTAATATTTCCTTGTTTAGGTGTGAAGTGCGGATAATAACTATAGTTCCCCTTTGGAGATGTTCCACACTGGCCATCCAAGTGCCCATGGTCACTGGGACAAGTAATGGGAAACTTGGTTGCTTGGGCCATCCTTAAAAAGATTTTTCATCACTTCCTGGGTGACCACTGTCTCTAGGTCAGCAAACATTGCTTCGGTTTTGGTAACATTTTGCCTTCTACTCACATGGTCTCCACAATCATAGTAGTCTTCCATATGGATGGTACTAGATTTACATAGCAGTGCCATTTGCTGCATGATAACTACACTCTCTATAGACCTCTAGTCAAGTCTGGTGACCATGACTGCCCACTACTGCACCTAACTTTTTTGAAGGATGCCCAGACACCAGAGATAAAGTACAGAGTAGTAAGGTAAAAGTTACATGTCTGCTGTCAACAAGGGTTAGGGAATTTTTAATCTTTTTTATCATTTGAAGATTAACTGGAACTTTAACTTAAGCTGCGTACACACTTGCAATTTTTGTCGTTGGAAAGGATCTTTGACGATCCTTTCCAACGACAAGGGAGTGCACGATGCATGAACGATGCTGTACATACAGCACCGTTCATGCTCTATGGAGAGGGGAGGGGGAGAGCGACGGAGCGGCACCCTGCTGCGCGCTCTCCCCCTTCCCTTTCATTAGGATCGTCGTCCATCGTCCGTGGATCCGGCAGGTCGGTCGTCCGGACGATGGACGACACCGACTGTACACACGGCAGATTTTCGCCCGATAATTGGCCGATGCCGATTATCGGGCGATAAAAATCTGACGTGTGTGCGTAGCTTTACACCAGCTTTGATAAGAAGGGCACTAAAACCTGATACTTGGCAACCTCTGTATTTGACAAGCTAATATTATTTTGGCATTGCTTGCTAAACAAATATTGAATGCAGTGTCTTTTCTCCTAAGGCATTTCTACTGCTCCAATACCAAACAAGAAGCTATATAGGTAGTGACAAGATTCTCACCACCCTGCCATTTTCTCTAATACTACATATGGGGTACAAACCTTGAATGAATGAATTGGCTGTCCTGTTGTAAGCCATGTTTCCATGTTGTTGAGATGTTCACTTTAATGGTTTTCAAAATTTCAACATCTAAGCCATTTTTGGCCATGGAACTGTTTTGAAACACTCTTACTACAAATAACAAGCTCACAAACATTTATCAGTGTATAACATTGAAAACATTCAGGCAACATTCAGTTTCTTGGCGTATATTCCATAGTCAAAGAAACAGAATGTTGCCCTGCTTCCTTCTTATACTCCTTTTTAAAATCATTGCTGTAATACTTGGTCCTGTTTCTAATTACAAGTTCCTTCACCTCTCCCTGTGTTTTCTTTTTGTATTCTTTCTGTATCCATGTGCCACAGTTCTAATCCCAGCAAATGAACAGGAAGAGCTCATGGGATCATTATGTATCCATGTCTCCAGCAATACTTCATTTTGTTTAGGTCTGATAACATGAAAAATATATCATGAACTAAAGAACCCATTTCCTGCACACCACCCCCTCCCTTCCCACTCATGTTTATATGTGATATCATATGTCTGATATCATTTGTATATAAACACATATTAATAGCTCTAAAAGGAAATTCATACTTTATTGTGTTTAGAATAAAAACTGCTGTCTGGGTGAAAATGTAAGTATTTGTGAATGCAAATTCTAAAAACTTTTTATACAGAGAAATATTATTAGTATATATATTAGTATTTATAATAGTATTATAAAGTAGTATTAGTGATAGTAGTTGCATATCAGTCCATTTAGGATCTTTGTAAAAAATAAATATTTATTAGTAAACAGTATTTGACATGATGACATATAAACATAACCTAATAATCATAATGATAATTAATAATAATATTAATAACCTAAAATCACTTATGGATAACAGAATGCAGACATTTTATCATTTTTTCAGGCAGGAATTGGACTCCATAATCTGGTATTATATAATAAATAATACAAATACTGTCTTTGCTATGTCAGTCCCACATATTGTCACAGAGGTAGGCCCTAAAGAGAGCCATGATACACTGGGCCTGATTTATTTAGGCTCTCCAAGCTGGATAAGATAGACTATCATGAGAGAACCTGAGTGATCCAGCAAACCTAGAATGGATTTCCTAAAAATCATTTGCTGTTGACAAATGTTTTCAATCCCAGACCAGATCAATTCCAGGTTTGCTGGATCACCCATGTTCTCCCATGGTACTCTATCTTATTCAGTCTTGGAGAACTTTTTTAAATCGGGCCCAATGTCTGACAATCCACTCGAGTCCACCAGACCGACTGACACGGGATAATGGTCTTTGGTTTGAAAGGTTACCAGGTTGTAGAGCTTGGTTACATTTAGAGTGGAAATAGCTGGGAGCAGGCAGAAAGGAATTTTGCTGTATTGGTAGGCAATGTAGTGGTGAAACGCCAAAAAGGTCAGGGCGGGCTTATAACGAAGGTCGTTGTGAAACAGGAAAGGCCATAAATAGGCATCGGAAGTGGAACAGAGATCACTGTGCAGGAGCCTGGAACACATAAAGAGAGGTCCTTGCTCTGGTAACTCCTATACATTAAGCAGGTTTACATATTCAAACATGACCTAAATACCTGGGGTGCATTTATAGGGAACTGAAGTGGTTCCACAATGAACCGCAAAAAGTAGGGCCTAGGTATGAAACAGCAGAATGATCCTACTGAGGCTTGGTTGCAAAATAAATGGCAACATAAAAGGACTGTGACATATTAGACAGTTCCCCTGTAACCAGAATATTATTTTCAGTTGGGGAAACACTTATCTTTTCATTTTCCTTTTATGTGAAGCAATGCAAGAAGAATAAATACGTAGAGTGCTAACAACCAAATTCAATTACTACTGCCCAATAATTTCAGAGATGTTTTCCAATTCATTTTTAGGTTTAGTCCACCTTTGGACTTTACAGAGTAACTTTGTTGAAGTTTTGTTTGTTTATAAAATACACATACAGTTATGATTTTGAAATTAGATTTTCACAAAATGCTATTTTAAGTTTATTTCTTGTGGAAATTTCACACCGTATAGGTTTTACAAATCTGTAGGATTTTTATAGGAACAAATCTATGTATAGATGTAATTCTGGATGTTGTCATTCAATTACCCTGTAACTTTCCAGGTAGTATTATCCAGTTTAGAAATTTTGCAAGTCTAAACAGGTGCCAGAAACCAGCTTTGTCATAATCCAAAGCCTTCACACGCAGTATCATTTAACTCATTCTTTGCTTCTTACAAAGTAGCTGCATGCTGCAAAATCTGGCACCTCTGCGTGTATATTTACCATTAACGTACCCTTGATACGTAAATAGATTCCTGCTTATCCTACAGAAAATATCCAGTAACCTGTATAATAATTTGAGCCTGTGTTTAATTTTTTTTTTGTAACTAGCAGAAAAAACTCCTATGTTGAACTATGAAAATTCCATGACAAGCATCACAAGTTGTGCCCCAGGGGTCTTCAAATGAGCTCATTTAGCACAAAAAAAGTTATTATGCAACTTTTATAGCAGTCTCTTTAAAGCATAACATAATAAATTTCAGCCTACCATACCTTGTAGGTGATAGTTGCATTAGGGTCATTTCAGACTTGTGGTTGGCTGCAGAGATCTACTGCAGGCTCAACCTTGCCTCCCACCACTCCTATTGACTTGAATGGCAGTTGAAAAGCATTTTTGCTTTTGTGTTTATCATGGTGTGGATAGTAAAAGAGAAAAGCCTCCTTAATAATAATAATATTAATAAACAGGATTTATATAGCGCCAACATATTACGCAGCGCTGTACATTAAATAGGGGTTGCAAATGACAGACGAATACAGACAGTGACACAGGAGTGACCCTGCCCCGAAAAGCTTACAATCCAGTAGGTGGGGGAATTAGCACAAAATAGGAGGGGGGATATGTAGTGGCTGGAAGTAGTGATGGTTTTAAAATACAGAAGAAGATGGGTAGGCAAGTTTGAAAAAAATGGGTTTTGAGTGCTCTTTTATTCCAGAGAATTGGGGCAGCTCTAAAAAAGTCTTGTAGCCGTGCATGTGATGAGTTGATGAGTGAGGAAGTCAATAGTAGGTCATCAGAGGAGCGGAGAGAGCGGCTAGGGGAGTACATTTTCACCAGGTCAGAAATATAGGTGGGTCAAGAACTATGGAGGCAAAGCACAGGAGCTTGAATTTGATTCTAAGGTGAAATGAAAGCCAGTGTAGAGATCTGCAAAGAGATGCAGCGGAAGAGGAGCTGTGGGAAGGATGGATGAGTCTGGCTGCAGCATTCATAATAGATAGTAGAGCTCTTCTTGCCGCTTTGTTGTTTTCCTTCTCTGGATTTAAGAACCACATCCCAACCTCAGCTGCAGTCAAAGCAGTTATTAAACTTGAAGGTGGACTGCATAGTGGATGGGCAGCTGGGATTGGTTAACAGGTCTGAAAGGGCTTTAGTTTTCTCTTTTATTTCTTTGGCTTTTTTAATGGTACCTGGTGATACTTCCAGTAACACTTTACTGTCAAGGCTTGCTTAAGCTCTGCTTCAATTTTAGAGCTTGGGAGACTTGCTATAGTAGTGCTTTTTAGAGTCTTCAAAAAATGTGTGGAGCAATTAATGGGTGTTTCAATGATCCAGAGTACAAACACCTCCATATCTCCTTAGATACACAATACCCCTCCATGGAGAGGTATTAGGTTATAACACTGAGATTTCACTTCAATCCAAAGAAACTTTTCAAGTGCACAAGCTTCCTAAAAAGACCAGTAGGTATTTTGTGCTTGTAGGAAATATACTTGGGCTTAAAAAAAAAAAAAAAAACCTGACCTCTTCAGTGCAATAAAAATATGTCCATCTTGGTCACCTATTACTACATGGAAGGGAATAAGTAATATTACTTATGGAAAGGGCAACCAAGCAGCAAAACTCCTGTTTTAAGGTATCCAGCTCGGTTACAAACTTCATGGGTAAGCGGTTACTGGTCTTCCATTCATAGACGTACAGTTTGTTGTGCAATTAACTAATTACAGCAGGATGAGGAAACAATCATCTGATGTCTTTAAGTATTTATGAAATCTAATTATGTGTTAGGCTACGTACACACCTGGAATAATTATCGTTGGAAATGAACGACTCACGCTTAATTTTCCAATAATTGTTAACAAAAAAAGTGTATAATCACTGGCCAATGTCGCTGTAAACGAACGGCCGTCCTGGCGGATCTGATTGGGGATGATTGTTCACTATCTTTTGTGTGTACGGTCGTTCAGTGACTATTGGTGGATCATATTTGAAGGATTGTATCGTTTCAGCATGTACAGAATTGTGCACAATACGATCCTTCAAAATAATTGTGAATAAACGTTGATCGGTCGTTAATCGTTTGTTTTCTAACAACAATTATTGCACGTACACACTTCCAATGATTATCGTTGGAGACGAACGACCGATCGTCGGAAAATCGTTCACAAAAAAGGTGACCAACGACACCGTTGAACGAGGATTGTCGTTGGAAATGAACGACCGTCATGGTGGATCTGATTAGCTGTCGATTGTTCGCTATGTATCGTGTGTACAGTCATTCAGTGATCGTGCATGTTTCTACAATACACTTTCTCCTTTACATGTCACTCTCTGCATCATTCAAACGATTGTATCTAGCGTGTGTACACTATTGGTGGATTATATTTGAACGATCGTACCGTTACAGCATGGACAGAATTGTGCAGAATACGATCGTAAATATAATTGTGCATAATTATTGATCGGTCTTAATCGTTTGTTTTCTATTGATAAATATTGGAAGTGTGAACCTAGCTATAGATTTCAAAATCAAAAGCTGCGTTTTTGGAAAAAAATCACTTGTGACCAACCTTTTGGAGGATTCAATCACACACAATGACTGTGTTTTATGCAGCATTATTTATGGGAATCTGACACCATTTACACAGCCATTGTGTCTGAACACATTCCCTACACTATAAACAGTTGCCTTTGGGCTGTTTCTAATTCCACACCCCCTTACCCAGTCTGTTCTTTCACCTAATCCCTTATCCTCTTTTTGTATTGTCTAATGCCTTCTTGACTTTTGTTGTTCTCCTTTATTGTTTTATTTATTGTGGTATATGGATGTGGTATATGTCCCATGTTTAGTGAGGTCATTTAGAATAATGTGTATGAATAGGTTGACCTTGAAAAATGTTGGTAAATAATATTTAGGTGGTTAAATTGGTCATACACATCAACTCAACCTCTATTGTTCCAGTTTAAACAGACACTGTCACCTTGCTCCATACAACCCCCTACCATAAAAGTAATTCTTACCATACCATCACGAGGCAGCAGTGGTTCAATAAAGAAAAAGTACAAGTCAGTTTTTGACCTATGCATGATTAATAAATGCTCCCTGTTCAATTATGTTAGTAAAATAGGGCTCCTGTCCCTAGTATGTGTTACTTTTTAGACTCCAGAACGGAGTTGTTAATCTGCCTGCCCATGAAAAGTTACGTCTCACTTATACTTTAATATACATGTTCACTTTTTATCATATAAGAACACACATTATTACCCCAAGGAGGGATTTTTCTGGAACCTATTTATGAAAGGTGGTCTTTTCTGAAATGCACCCTCTTAGAACCATACCTGGTAGTTTGATAGTCACTCATGATGCTGAGATTGGGTACATGGCTTGTAACTATTGAGTCAGGAATGGCTGCCTATTTGTAAGCAAAGAAAAAACAAATGGCACAGGTAACATTTCTACTGGAATATGTCTCATTTTCAAATCAGAAGCAATACATTTCTACTGTTTTGTATAAAATTATATAATTTAAACTTGGCAATTAAAATTATTTTTTTTTTCTATACATAAATCAAGCAAAGGTTGCAGTCTCATTTTTTTCTGTTTCTGCCTTTGACTATGCCACCAATCAAGCCAGTTAACCCACAAATAGCAGAAAAAGGGACACCATTTAAATCTAGAAATAAAACAAAACTGGCTGCATTTGCATTCTGAGTTTATAAAAGGAATACAGAATTTGTTTGGCTAAGGGCAAGAATTGCGATACAACATAATTAGAGATGCTAGTTCTTTTTCTATACATGTAATTATATCCTGAAAGACACAGTTACTGAAGAAAAATGTTTAATTACTGCAGGGGGAATATGAAAATGACAAGGACACAGTATAAGTTTTAATTATTGTTGGCTAGTTATTGCTTTCTTATAATTTTGGTGTCACAGCAGGGAATTAGGAAGTCCTTTTGTATGACATAGCTGATTACTGAAGTATCTGTTATGTTCAAACCAAGATGTTAGCATGGGTTGATATCTACAAAAATGTCATTACCTATAGTTGACACTTGTATATTAGAAAAAAAACAGACATGATTCTTAAATGAAAGTGTATTCACATTAACTCGCCAAAAGAGTATAAACTCGGCCTTCTTTGAGGTGGGTATAGTGGGCAAGAATATGTTACTGGACAATTGTTGTTTGCTTGTTTTATTTTCCTGATTGTGCATCCTAATATAATTATTATGAGTGGCTTTGGGGCATCCCAACAACTGTGTAGACCTAACTTTGAGGATAATATGAGTCTGTTGGCAAAAACAAACCCTGCTTAGCCAGTAGTCTGTAAGCCTTGGAATGGCAGGCTATAAGTTCCTTCTATTAAGTATGATACTTTGTTGCCTCATCTAGCATTATTATTATTAATAAACAGGTTTTATTGAGCGCCATCGTATTATTAAATAGGGGTTGTAAATGACAGACGAATACAGACAGTGACACAGCAGGAGAGGACCCAGCCTCGAAGAGTTTACAATCTAGCATAAAAATGTCCACAATTGGAAATGATCATGTTTGATCTGGGTTACATCCCTTTAAACTGAGCATTCTCTCCAATGCCCTTTCCATGAGCCCTCAAGTGATCCAACTATATGGTAAACGATTTGGTTTGGTAGATGGGTGTAAGCTGTTTTTCAGCTTGCACCCTATAGCCCTGTGAGTAGACAAAGAGACCTGTCCATGGCTAGCTCAAGTCTGTCTCCATTATCATGTGAAATAGAAGTGAAAGGAGAGTTATGTAAAAGCAGACCCTTATATTCTGTGCCAGTAAAGGATGACTCTATCACCTGTCTCTAAGACAAATTCTGATTTTAAATGTATTTTGTTATACAGCTCAGTTTCAGTACAGTCACTTTCTCATGCCTCGGTGTTCTATGTATTGATAATGCATTGAGATATGAGTGGCCCCATCATTTGGTTTTGTGATGCCGGTTTCAGTACGTTCTGGTGCAGATATATTGCCACATGGTCACAAGGAGCCCAAACGGAACACCCTCAGCATAACATATACATAATGTTTTGTCTTTATTGCCTAAATTCTCAACCTTAAAACAGTATTTTTACTCCTACAAAACATACACAATTTGTTTAGCGCAAATTTGCAGAAAGTCGCTTCTTATATAATCAAAATGTGCCACTTTTCTGGTAATTATAGTGAAATACTGAGCAACAGGTTTGTCTGTGTAATTTAAGTTCATGTCTTTGTGACATGATAGTACATAGCATTCAATGGGAGAACTGTATGACAAATTCTATACCTATAATTTGAGTAAATGTTTTTAAAAAAATGTTTAAATGTAGTTTCTGGTCTTAGTAAATGACATGGTTGGATCTATTTATAGTGAAAAGAAAAGAAAGCCTGTTTTTAGTGGCATTCAGACTGTGTTCTTTACCACATGTATGCTTGGTTTGGTTAGTGGTGTACAGTATAGTCTATAATGAGGACATTTGTGAAAAGTGTCAGTGCAGACTTGCCTGTGTCTTCTTTCTGCATTCTAAATGTTAAACACCAGGCTGAAAATCCTATATGGCAACTGATTTAAATTGTCCCCTCTAGGGATTTTTGCCTTATTTTTTTTATAACCCTTTTCACTGAGACAGAAAGTGATTGGGGATCATAAAGTTTTAGAGAACCAGGGATAAGGATATGGACAGTTGTAAAGCAGTACAGGTATCGCTTCATAACCACTTGTAAATGTATCCATCGACAAATGCATTGTTTTTTGTCCTTGTGGTTGACAGGAGATAGATGATTGTTCAGGCAGAGGGTTAAATAGACAACTGACACTGCAAGTCATGTCTGAGAACACAAGATCTGCCACTGCTTATTAATGCAATTCTCTCATTGTTGGTAGGTCAGTGGCTGGCAGGCGATACAACCTCCTGTAACCACCCACTAACCATCCAAAATCACCAACCCCTAATCTTCCACTGACAATCATATGATGCTGGGAAAATGTCCTCTCCTTTCCTATAGCATATCTTACTGAAAATAAAAGGAAATATTTCTAGAAAAACTATATTTGCAAAAATAAACCCAATAGGGATTTTAATCCCATCCCTACCTTTTTTAAAAATTGAGACCCAAGTTCTCTCTTACATATACTTTACTGGTACACTAAATTAGGATTCACACTGCTGGCACCCAACCTGTGGACCTTTTGGTGCTTCCTGAGCAGCGCCTGGTCCCTGCCAATTATTTCCTTGGCTATATACTGATATTATAAAGCTGGCTTTTAGCTTGGTTTTTACATTTTCCTAATTTATCAGTCATATCTGGTTTCTTATCTTTTCTTTGTCTTCTGTTTTCAATTTTTTTGAGTGATAGATTTAACTAAAAGGCGTATCGGATAGCTCCCATAGAATGTTTTCGGTTTCTGACCATCTCCTGTAGAATGTTTGCTGTATCTGTAAACATTTGTTTACTTTTTAAATGCTGTTTGCAGTAAAATAGTGATGATCCAAGAGTTCCAATCGGGAGTTTGAGCAATCCAAGTTCCAATCCAGCATCACTGTTATCGACTGGCCGCTGGATTGTCTGAGCTGTTCTACCTGCCATTGACAAGGATTGACAGCATGTCTCATTAAGTGTGTGTATGTGTGTGTGTGTGTGTGTGTGTATATATATATATATATATATATATATATATATATATATATGTATGTATATGTAAATACAACTTAACAGAAAACTTTAAATACATATACAATATTTTCTCATATTTATTCATATTTATACAATATTAATATAAAAAATAAAATTCAAAAAGGCTTAAAAGGCTTTCTGGCTAAGAAAGGGTTAATGGTTAACCCCCAGCACTTCCCTTTTTTTATCGAATTTCCTGTCTTCAAGCTTGCACAGCCTACGGTAACATCAAAAATGTCTGACGCCTGGTCCCCTACTTCATGCTGTGGTTCTTCCCGCTTGCCCCTACATCATTACAGTCTCCTGCAGTAATGTAGGAACCAGTAAAAGGCACCACAGAGCACAAATTGGGTCCACCATCTTCACTGGGAATGTCAGATGATGAAACTTTTATAGGCAGGATAGCGAGTGAAGACAACAGAGATTGGTGGCTTGAAAGGAGTAGGCCCTGAACATTGTTTTTCCAGGAAAGCAATTGCTTTAATTAGTTTGAAAATATACCTTTTAGGAAATAAATATAATAGCTGCCAATGTCGAATTCTTCTTTTAAAAATGCTAGCTGCCTGGCTTCTGTGCTAATGTTTTGTCCTCATTCTGAGTCCCATATCTTAGACAAATATAGAGAAATTCTAAACTTTGACTTTCAGTCATTTTGACATGACACAAACTTTTACATCTTTGGTATTATCTTTACACACCAGAAAATCCATCCATATATGCATTTTGTGATTTCATGTATTTGAAGTGAGCCTGTGTAATAATGTTATATTATGTTGTTTTTAAGAGATACTAAAAACATTTATTGTAATACATTTTTTACATTTGCAGATTTGTGACATTCTTCTTAAATACACTGTAACTCTGATTCTAAGTGCTGCAAAATGTATTACATGAAATTTTCTCCAGGGGTAAATAGAGCTTGTTTGCAGAATTGAGCTATGAGGAAATGGTGTGGTGAAAAAGTAAAGTCAGTAGATATTTTTCTGGTTTTCTGTTAAAGAACATGGCTTTAAACTGTCAATTTTGAGGAACTGAATCAGCCTATGATGATAATGTTTTGTTTCTTTTCAGCAGGTCAGAGTTGAGCATGACTGATCCCTCCAAACTCCAAAAACAAACTGCTTCTCTAGACATTGATGAAAGTCAGGGGGATGATGGATCAACACATAATGACACTTTCCCTCTCTCTTCCTTGGCCAACTTGTTTGAGAATGAGGAGGGTGCAGTACCCACAGAGGTGACCCGAGCTCCACAGCCTCCTGGAGATGGAAAACAGAACCTCAGAATAAGATTTCAAGGTGCATTTAAAAAGGGCATTGGCAATCCTATGGATTATTTGGAATCTACCATTTATGAATCATCAGTGGTCCCAGGGCCGAAAAAAGCACCTATGGACTCCTTGTTTGATTATGGTACCTACCATCATCACCCAACAGAAAACCGACGGAGGCGAAAGAAAATACTTGCAGAGTAAGTAAAAAGATGTTTTTCCTTTGCATTCTGTGTTATAAAGTAGAATTCTTTCCACTTTTTATTTTAGTTTTAGTGTGTGTTGTTATATCCTATTATAATGCACACTAATTCATTGCAAGGAGCTTTATTAGCAGTAAAAGATAACTTTATCACAAAAACCCTTTTTAATCCATTTCGACCCTGGCACAAAATGACCATGTAACCTAATTTTAGTAAATTCATATCATCGGCACAGGTGAAGTTGTGAATGAGTACAGCTGAAATCATATTTTGGATAAACAACATAGACAAACATCCAGGGGGAATCTGTTATCATTTAACAATATAAAAAATAGGTTGTTTCATCTAGGTAATAGGTCCATGTGGTAAGCCACCAGAGAAAAATACAACTAAGGCAGGTCTTAGGAAGCATAGTTTTCCTTGCAATGTAGGTGGTTGTATTATTAGGTTTGATAGCACAAATACTTTCTTTAGCTACATTACATATGCAACTAATGCTGGCAACAACCATGCAAAAGTAGTTATAGGAATACATATTCTTAAAATTAAAACATTGTAAAACATCGAAGACCATATAGATCCTGAATCTTCATTGAGTCCTATAACTAGACCTAGAGCTGTTTAGCCCCAATCTGGTAAAAAATCATACTTTATAGACATATATTTTTAAAAACTAGAAAACTGTCTAATAAGAGTATACCGACAATAAGTCCCCTGCGTGTAAAGCTTCATGCTATTCATGAGAAGAAGATGTTCTTGTTACAGATAACTAAGGATTGGTATTTTTGCACTAAACCAAATATGTAAACCTTTTAAAACATGTTTAAATTCTTTGCAACTGTCCACATTTCTTTGATAAAGTACCGAGTATTTTAAACTGTAAAGCGAAGTACAATTTATCATAAAAACGTATTCTCCCTATACATCTTCTTATTTCCCAATGTATGTGAATACTGATGCTTTACAAAAATGGTAATCTGGGATTTTGCTTGACAGTGTCTGGTTTACATTGCAACCTTTGTGTATATAGCTGCCTCCAACATTGTCAGGGAGTCAAAATGTAAATGTTCTCAATAATTCATCATGGTAGGTAATGTTTTTTTTTCTGTGCTTACCATCTTATTCCACTGAGTAGTCTAGACCCTGGTGTTTTTTTCCACCTGCCTCTACAGACTTCCTACCGTGTAAAGTGAGATTCATACGTAGAAGACTGGAAGTCGCTCATGACATCCAGTAATAATGATGTGATTGTTTTCTAATTGGGATACCTTCACTTTAACAGTGGACAGGTTGCATATTCCGCAAATGTGGTTTAAAACGGCCAGTTAAAATGTTCATATGACAATTAAGAATATATGTAGACATTCCAAAGAACCAACAACCAAAAAATAACAATTAGAAAGAATAACATTAAATTGATTTGTATGTATAAAATACTGGGAACAAATACTTATTGTTGCTAAAAAAAACTGAATATCCTTTCTCCAAGAGTTGTGATTTCTTATCTGTGGTCTTCCAGCATTTCCTTCCTTATCCACACTATAGTATTGGAGTATTCTTGTATGAAAAAAGACTTCAGACCAATACACCAGGCTTGTCCCTGTTATCTGTGCTATTTCTGCCTTTTCTCTAAATTTTAATTTGTAATTTTCCAGCTTTAGTAATGTTAATACAGTGAAGGTAACATTACTAAAGCTGGAAAATTACTAAAACTGGAAAATGTCTGCATCCTTTTTTTTTTCTTCAATGGACATATGTATTTATTTGCAGTGGTTTTAATGGTTTCTTAAATACAAAGTGGCGCTAAAATAAAACAATCTAAAAACTAGTCCAATAATGATTATAGACCACAAATGAAATAAACAAAATTGAATAAATCACAAGATGAAATAAATAAAAAACATCTTACAACATATGTTTTTCTTTTTTATATATAAACTTCTCACACTTCAGTAATCCTTATCCAACATACCATCATAAGAAGTAATAGCCCCTTCTCCTGGAACACCGGGTAATCTTGTTCCATTCAACTCCAATCCAATAGGCCCTCTGGGCTCCCATGGATAAAAAAAAAAAAAGCCTGACATGCCCCTCCAAAAAAAGGGGAATACCCAATGACAGCATGGGCTTTATTACAGAATGACGCCTGTCCCCAATGATGCAGAGTGGTGCTGACCTAGGGACATCATAATGCCCTGCACTCATTGTATGTCCTCAGTCTTATGGGTGGAAATAAGCTCTAAAGTATGTTTAAATTGTTTCAGAATAATCACCCAGTCACTTTTTTTAAAGCAATAACTCTGTGGGGTAAAGTTCTCTTTAATACAGTTTATACCATGAGTATGAGAAAAGACTGTTTCCATCAAAAACTCACCAAGCTTTTTTGCTTTGTAACTGATTCCCTTTTATTGTTTCTAAATGCCTTATAATATGAAGGTTGCAATAGATATACTGTCCAATTTCTTCTTAAACCACAATTAAGTAGACTTCAATGGAGTTCTGTGCTTCTCACATATGTTAACAACTGGTTATGGACATTATTCTTTCTGCATACATTTTTTCACTTCTGTTCTTATGCTTTCTCTTAAGTTTGATTAACAAAAGACTTGAACTCTGCCCATTTTTATAGAAGCAAAAAGTGACTCCAAAGATGTGGGAGTTCTAAAACTACAATGCAGTGTTTATTAAATGATCCTAGAAAGATGTAAAGCACTAAACTCTACTCTACTTTTACTAAACTCTAATAAATAACTAGCTTTAAAGTTATTTCTCAAGTAATCGTTTTGGCACAAGCTGTAAGGTCAGCTGATCTGTGAGAAAACTGGTCTGACCACCTTTCAGGGTTTGAAAATAAATGTGTAATGTACAATCCCATATCAAATTACCCCCCCAGGATGAACGGATTTTATATCCTTTTCTATTTTTTTTTATTTTGTACATCAAAGTAGTAGAACCAAGATGGAATTTTCTAGTTCTTTATGTCGTAGCTGCTTGTGTGAATGTTTTTTCTTTTGAGTAATGTTGCCTTCCAAGGCTAAGGGCCTCTAAGGAAACTGTATAATTGTTGTTGCAAAAAGTCACGGTTGGGAAATACAGTGATTGTGTAAGCTGAAACAGTATCTTTTATTTATTTATTTTTTAATAAGAATCTGCTAGGACACAAATGTATAAACTATCCTGCATCCAGATATGTTGTAATGTAAAAATATACATGAAACCAGTACATGTAACTTCTTCGAGCCTAGAGTCTGAACAAATAGTCTTAGATACTATCTTTTCATATCCTTCCCAATGTTTCAGTTGTTTCCTATTTCTATACCCATTGTTACATTAGAGCAGTTGACTAATAGGGTCATTGTGCTAACCATAAATGTGGATTTGCTTATTTAACCCGAATTCAAAGCTTTACGAAAGGGTGGCTATCTTTATAGTTGGACACATTAGTGTAATTTTTTTAATCTCATTGGACTTGGACTAACATTTTTTTTTCAAAAGGGATTGTTAATAGGGTATTTTTACTTTAATTGAACCAATTCTAATAATATCTGTTTCTATTGAGATGACCTGGCCCAGGAATCTCTCTTCTCTATAGATTTAGATGTGGACTTGCATAACCCAAACAGTCAAAACTATGTAACTGGCATGAAGATATTTTCAGATGTTTCTTTGTATGCTTGCCTGCCCTGAAACGCATGAGCACACCCAATGATTTCCTATCTGTACAATAGACATAATCTATACACATGAGACGATAGTTGCAAGGTACATCTGAAACATTTTTGGTTTTGGCAAATGTGCCGGTGTTTACACTAGGCATTCCGTAATGTGTTGGCCTTATCTAACACAAACATGATTAGATGGAAAATATCTTTGTGGATGAATTTTAATCCCTAATCCAGAGCTTGGTTAGCTCAGGGGTCTTCTAAAGTGGTCACTGCATTGCTTTCCAGTTGAATCATTATTATCCTAATTAGTCCACATTCATCTCATGTCTGTTTGTGCAAATAGAGAATCATTGTGTAAGGAAGCAGAATAGTTGTCCATAGAATGTTGTTTGACTTTTGATCTTTCAGTAACTAACTTGCCTGTGTTTTTTTTTTCCCAGGAAGGATAACCAGAGTTCAGAGACTCCAAGCCCTGACCCTCCTACAATCATTAAGATGTTTAATAGACACATTCTCTTTGACATTGTATCACGAGGGGCCACATCAGAGTTGGAAGGTTTTTTACCTTTTTTGTTGTCAAAGAAGAAGCGTCTGACAGATGAGGAATTTCGAGGTTAGGTGCTAACATTAAACATTGTTTCGTGTATCTTTAACTCCCTGTGGAGTTTAATCTGCAGGAATCTTAAGCTTTTAATGTTGGCATGTTCCAGAGTAATCTCACAAACTGATTGCAACTTGTAAAATGTGATATCCCTGCATTATGTTGTATAAAAAAATAGAGACTTTTGGTTTGTACAATAAACACTTGGGTTATTGATGGCCCTGACTACAGAAAATTACTAAACTTTACATTTTTATGACCTTAAAAAGGTTGCAGAACCTCACAACATAATAAACTTGGCACATTTGTGATCTATTTAATCTGCCTGCACATTTCCCAGACATCACATGAGTTATGGAAGAGAACAGTTATTAGTCTTGCTTATCTACTTTTGTTCGGGTTGACTTAAATTAATCCCACTTAAGTAATTTCTCCTGATCACCTCATTACCTTCATTTTCAGGCACTTTAATGTTTAATGTATCCCTTTTATGATTACTAATGGATGGAGGATAGCACGTATCTATACAATTATAGAATATATTTTTACCTGTTCTGTGCTGTTTTTGTATATATTTCTCTTGTTTAATCACAGTGACATTTTCCTTGCCTGGGGAGCCTAATACTAAAATATCTGTGTTCACCACTACTTCATCTCTAGACCATTGATTCACCTCATTTCTTGACCATTGACAGGCACATTTTATTCCACACTTCTGCCAAAAGGAATTAAAGGGTGGGTTTACATATTTAATAGAAGCTATGTATTTGTTTTATGGGTGTTTATTTTACTTTGCAGAACCCTCAACAGGGAAGACTTGTTTGCCTAAGGCTCTACTGAACCTAAACGGTGGAAGAAATGATACAATACCAGCGTTGGTGGATATTGCAGAAAAAACAGGGAATCTTCGAGAATTCATCAACTCCCCTTTCCGAGATGTTTACTACAGAGGTGAATACCATTGTTTGCTATATTTAAGCTACGTACACACTTCCAATTATTATCGTCGGAAAACGAACGACGAACGTTCCTGCACGATATACACGAACGATCGTATAGCACCGATCCTGCACATAGAGGTAACGACACGATCGTTCATAGATATTGTACACACAATAGATACGATCGTTTAAGCGATAGAGGAACTATGTGCACGACAGGAAAGTGAACGGACGTTCGTTCATCACGCATGCTCTGAACATGGACGATCAACGAACGACCGTACACACGAACGATGTTCAACGATCGTCGCCCAATCCGATCCGCCGGTCCGGTCGTTCGTTTCCAGCGACTTTCCTCATTCGTCGGCGTCGTTGGTTACTTTTTTACGAACGATTTTTTGCCCAATCGATCGTTCGTCGTTCAATTGGAGCGATAAAAATTGGAAGTGTGTACGCACCTTAAGTAGTTGTGCAAGCCTGATTGTTATTTTATCTAGTTAGTGCTATTAAGGTATTGTTTCAGCTGGCACCAGTCATTGAGGGAAAAAAATGAATGGATCATTGAGCACTGTTTTTTGATTATAGTATTCTGACTATTAAGTTAACCAAGCACGGGCAAATGTCTGCTTAAAACCACAGAAAGGTTTGCGTAATACTATTTTTTTTGTTAGAGCGGAGTACAATAACAGTGACATGTTTACCCCTGACTTGACTTGAATAATTTTCATTTTTAGTACTTTTGTTTGCATTTAAATAGGCAAAATTTTGTTAAGCTGATACTGAGTGATTACATTCCGGGATAGGCAAATATTGTCTAAATAAGAGAGGCTTGTGTATTCTTATTCTTTGTGCAGGAGGTTCCAGTGAAAGGGACAAGTCTCTGTGCTCTTTCCTTGTGCACTGTGACAAGTTTTATAATTGCCCCCTGCTATAGTGTGTGTGCCTTCTATGTCCCTCACAACCCTGCAAAGGCTATGTACAGCACAGTGATAAGTGCTGCTTTTACAAGGTAACAACTGTGTTTACATATGTACACACAATTTGGATGTTTCTTCCTTGTGGCTCACTTGTATCACTTGATTGTTGCAACTTGTGATGAAAACTGTTTAACCACCAGATAACTACATACAATAAAAAAATCTTATGTTGTAAAGCAGGGTGTAATATACCTTTTTTTATGTTTTTCAGGCCAGACGGCTCTTCACATAGCTATAGAAAGACGTTGCAAGCATTATGTGGAGCTGCTGGTTGAGAAGGGAGCCGATGTCCATGCTCAGGCCAGAGGGCGCTTCTTTCAGCCCAAAGATGAGGGTGGATACTTCTACTTTGGTATGTGCAGCCATGGTCAGAATTATACTATGCTTGTGCATGTGAACTCATTTTCATGGGCGCACAAACTGTTGCCCTAATGGTAATTAAACACATTGCTTTGCTTTTTTGTTCCTGTGTTTATTTAAACATTTACAAAAAACTTCATTGTAGAACATAAGTGCTTCTGCTGATTGATCAGGAAATGTATTGGTATATGAAAGTTCCCTCATATGGTGGGTAGAGCTGTATGATGGAAATCTTTCCTATTATCTAGAAAAATAGAGTTGACTGTGAAACCTGAAAACGTATGTATGTTTTTTTTTATCAATAATCCCAACAATATTAGTACAACTAAAGGCTTCTGTGGGACAGTCTACAGTACTAAATCCAGTTATGTGATGCACTGGTACAACATTTTCTATCCCACTATAGTTTAGAACTCTTCTCTGAATTTGCTTTGTTTCCACATCATCAATGTTGTAGGTAGACTTCTTTGGCAGCTCAATAGAAATTTGTGAGACTGTCTATTACGTAAAATTAGGTGATAACGCACAATTTTCTTTAAACGAGAGGTTATCGTTCTACTTAAATGGAAACACACCAGCACAAGGGAATTCAAGTACACATTTGTTACAACATCAATAATAAATTTAGATTCCCATTTACAGGGATACAAAGATACTCTGTCTACCCAAACCTGGGTAAAATGTTTTAGAGCTACAATGCTGAAAATGTATAGGTTGCAGTTTGCACAGTGGTTGTGAAAACTATTAGTAACCATGTATTAATCCTGAAATCACTGGCTTCATATGTCAGAGACACTGTACCGGCTGGCCCACACTATACAGGACGGCATGGACACTGACCATACCACATGCTTATTAGATCAATAATAGGGTTAGTGTTAAATTTTTAGCTATATCCTGTATCTAATCATAGTAATAAAAGTTCACTAATACTTTTCTCATGGTTTATTTGCACTTCTAAAGTGCTGGCAGTATGACCAGTGCCACAGCATTGATCAACACTCATCTTTTGTTATAGATGTTATAGATATTAATGTGATTCCTTTTACCACTTGACAAGTGAGGATTGCAGCACTCTATACGTTTTTATTCCTTATGCCCTTTTTCATCACTGATGTTTGTAGACAGAATAATATTGATTTCTCACATAATGTTAATTAAGTTTCACCATGTGAAAATGATCACTTCTTTGTCCAAATGAATTAACATTAAATACTTTAAAACCTGGACTGAAACTAGAAAAATGCTTATCATAGAGAAATAAGGGGTTATAGTGCTGCCTCATATTACTATTTATAAATGAACCATATGCTTCATCTAGTATCTTGGAATAGACTATGCACGCTTCTTCTGATTGATGCTGTCCTTTTTGTTTGGCAGATTTTTATCTAATATTCTTTTATATTTTATAGCTTGTGTTTTATTTATTACGTATGAAGACTAAGATCTGAGTCTCACATCTTTACAAGACAAACCATTAGTCATACATCTGAAGTTATTTTCAAGGTTTTTCACACTTTTTCACTCACGATATATAGTTCAGTTTAAAATTCTGGTAGGTGAAAGGAATCAGTTAGCCATTAATAAATCCAACAGACACTGCTGCTATGTTAAAATCACAGTGTTCCCACAGTATACATTAATCTGAATTATCCGTATTCCAATTGAGCTGGAAGCCTTGGAGCACATAATGGGGTTGGTGAAAATATTCTTTAATGATCATTTCCAGTGAGTGCTGTATTAAAAATCCTGTCCTCTGGTATATATGTGGGGAGGTTGTTTAGTGATTCAGGAAGATACATCACTAAACTAGGTAGTGGACAGCTTTACAGATGATAGATTTTCATCTAAGAGGATCTCAATCTTACTTTGGCATTATACTTTTTTCATGTTTAGGCTTTCTGTATGTGATTGACAGGTTTAACTTCCTAAGTCCTAACAAAAAATATGTGTCCTAACAAAATCACTAAATACATTTTACTAAAGATAGTTGGTAAAGTCCTTTTTTTCTTTAGGTAAGGTCAGGAAATTTTATGTATGAACATCTTCATTAATTGGACTTTCTAGTATTGTGGTGCTACATAGTTGTTGAGTTATCACATCCTTTCTACTATCATGTTGTAGAAATGTTGAATGAATAAGTTTTAGTCACCAATAATTAACTGCCAAAAAGGTCTCCATTACTCAACATTTCAAACATACAAATAAACCAAACGAGACAGCCATAAAATGCCCATGGTAAATCGTTACCTTAAAGCTTAACTCCATGCAGATATAATAGGCACAAATTTATGTAGCTTTGTGATCTTTAACACAACAATAAATGTATTAAAAATCAGAATTTAACTTGGTATCAGCCTCTTGCAGTCTTCTATACAGCGGATCTCAGAGAAGGGATGGGAGAAACAATAAATGGAGTCAGTCATGTGTGCTGCAGTAAAACAAACATTCTGATTATAGTAGAGAGCAAAGTGACAGTAAGATGAGCTCATTGTTCTGTGATCCCTTTTACGGGCTATTCACATTGTGTTAGTGCAGAAAAAACTTCTAAGTGAAATTGAATTAGACCTCGGACCTGGATGGATAAAATCCTTTTCCTTTAGATCTTTATTGTTTTACCAAAGTGGTGAGTACATAATTAGGATCTGATGTGATTTAATCTTCACCATTTAATACTTTTAAAGTCTCTTGTGAAAAAAAAAAAATAACCAGTTTCTCTATAGCATTTAGTAGGTTAGAACAGTATTCTGAAAAAAAACTGCCGTTTTCCCCTTTCTCAATATAGAGTAGTTGGGCCAAAAAAGGGGATTGCTGATTGGTTGGTATGGTTTTCTTATCTGGGCTTTACCCTTCCAAAAGCCAAATGTCCTCCATGTATAAATTGTGCCTATACACTACATGTTGGTATAAATTGGGAATTTCAGACACTTCTCAAGATGGGATGCATTTCTAGTTGTACACTGGTGTTATTATATAGCTTTTGTGGACTGAGCAGGCGTTGCCCTGCCTGCACAGTGCTGTTTTCATGATTCTTCCCTGTCAGGAAACCAGTGCAGGGAACATAAATAAAGAGCCCTGCCAGCATGTCCTGCAATAAAGGGAGTTCCCTGAATATGAACAGACTGTGTATGTGCTCACCTATGACAGCATCAGCAGAGGACAGTGGTTTGTTGTGAAACCATCAAGGGGCCTTTGATTCATCAGAGACCAGGCAAAAAGCATTTTAATTAGAATAATCCCGTTAAAGATTATGAAAGCAGAATATGTGAGTCAAGGAGGTAGGATATATATATCCTCCCTTCCAGTGTTAAATATATTCTGGGAAAACTACTGCATCCTAATTTAAAAAAGGCACCTAACCTGTATGTGTGTAAATGTGGGCTGAACATCCCTAATTACAGCACAAATCTCAGGATTGCTCAAGTGTGGCATTTACATTAGTGTAAAACTTCTCAAAAAAGTAAATGGTGTTGTCCAGTGTAGATGTGGTACTTCTTAGGCTCGTTTATAAATGCATTATCAAATAGACTTTTTGATGAAAACCACATCAAAGATGCATTAGACGTGCAACATTCTTAACAAACCATACCCACAACGGGCTAGTATGTATTCTAAATGAGAAAATATCTGAAGAAGAAAAAGTGCATTGTCCTTGCATACAGCAGTTTGTAGACACTGTCATGTGCTTGTAAACTAACTAATCTGTTATCCATTTTTGTGCCCTGGGTTCTCCAAATCCCTACACAATCTGATTTTGCCTCCCTACTACCTTTCTTAGTAAGCCTTACTATGAACCCATTGCTATCAAGTGTGGCCTTGATGGCTAGTAATTAGGCATAAGTAGGGAGTGGGGATAAGGTGAGGTAGCTGCATTGGTTTTGTATAGAAGATTATCCAGGGATTTGGGGGTCACCCAGGGGTGTTGTGCCTGCTAAGTCCTCCATTAATTGCTTACTTACATTGCACTTTAGCTTTGCTTTACTCTAGTTGCAGCTGGGGAAGGGAAAAAGAAATCAATTTGACACCAGTATGTAAAAAAAAAAAAAAAAAGTGCATGTAGTGTTAGCTAAACCTGTAGCAAAAAAATTCCAAAAAAAATACTTGTTGACTTGCTGTTAATTGCTTTCAGTACTTTTGAGACGAAGACCAACAACTTGTATTCAACTTCATTCAGATTCTCCTTTCATCTTTAGTCTCAGTGCTCATTTTGGGTTATTATCCAAAATCCTAAGGAAGCATTGGCCTCCACCATATTTATTATTATTATTATTACACAGTATTTATATGGTGCCATCATATTACGGAGCGCTGTACAAAGTTGATAGTCTTGTCACTAACTGTTCCTCAAAGGAGCTCACAATCTAATGTCCCTACCATAGTCATATGTCATTAATGTAGTCTAAGGTCAATTCTGAGGGGAAGCCAATTACCCTTACTGCATGTTTTTGGGACATGGGAGGAAACCGGAGTACTCGGAGGAAACCCATGCAGACACGGGGAGAACCTGCAAACTCCATGCTGATAGTGTCCTGGCCGAGATTCGAACCTGGGACCCAGCGCTGCAAAGCCACCGTGCTGCCCCATATTTCTGTTAGTACACATTTCCTTTAACATGTCATTTATACTACAAAGCTCATGTTCTGGTAAACATGTTTTCAGTATTTTTTAATTATTAAAACATTTTATAGATGGTAGAAAGTAATCCTCCATTTATCTGTTCCATGAAGCAATTAAAAATACATTTATCGGCCTCAGTTCATTTTGAGGTATTAGGCCATGTTTTCCATAGGCACAAGGCTATATATAGCATTCATGTGGAAAAAATGGACTGTTTCTTGTCCTGGAAATAATATTCCCTTGTATTTTGTCATACGTGGCTACTCTGAATATTAGATTTAAAGTCGTTAAGTCAGCTGGGATTCTTATAGGGGATTTGTAGTGGGTTTGTGAGTGTATATACAGTGAGGGAAAGAAGTATTTGATCCCCTGCTGATTTTGTAGGTTTGCCCTCTGACAAAGAAATGACCAGTCTATAATTGTAATGTAGGTTTATTGTAGGTAAGAGAAACAGAATAACAGAAGAACCCTCAAAAACCCAGTGCTCAAAAGTCAAAGCTTGATGTGCGTTGTAATGAGTGAAATAAGTATTTGATCCCTTCGCAAAAGATGACCTAGTACTTGGTGGCAAACCCCTTGTTGGCAATACCAGAGGTCAAATGTTTCTTGTGTGGTTGGCCACCAGGTTTGCACACATCTCGGGAGCGATTTTATCCCACTCCTCTTTGCAGATCCTCTCCAAGCCAGTAGTCAGATTTCGAAGCTGATGTTTGGCAACGCGAACCATTTTCATTGCCTTGGCTGAAGGAAGGAGATGTACACCCAAGATTTGACAGTACATGGGCCTCATCCATTGTCCCTTTGATGCGGTGAAGGTTTCCTGTCCCCTTAGCAGAAAAACACCCCCAAAGCATAATGTGTCCACCTCCATGTTTGACGTTGGGGATTGTTTTCTTGGGGTCATAGGCAGCATTCCTCCTCCTACAAACACGGCGAGTTGAGTTGATGCCAAAGAGCTAAATTTAGGTCCCATATGACCACAACACTGTCACCCAGTTCTCCTCTGGATCATTCAAATGTTCATTGGCAAACTGCAGACAGGCCTGTACATGTGCTATCTTGAGCAGGAGGACCTTGCATGCTTTGCAAGATTTCAGGCCTTCACGGCGCAGTGTGTTACCAATTGTTTTCTTGGTCACTATGATCCCAGCTGCCCTGAGATCAATAACAAGTTCCCCCCGTGAAGTTCTGGGTAGGTTCATCACTGTTCTCCTGATCATTGCAACTCCACAAAGGGAGATCTTGCATGGAGCCCCAGACTGAGGGAGATTGACAGTTACTTTGTGTTTCTGCCATTTGCGAAATACCGCGCCAACTGTTCTCACCTTCCCACCAGCTGCTTGGCGATAGTCTTGTAGCCCAGTCCAGCCTTGTGTAGGTCTACAATGTTGTATCTGACATCCTTGGACAGCTCTTTGGTCTTGGCCATGGTGGCTAGTTTGGAATCTCATTGATTGCTTCTGTTGACAGGTGTCTTTTATAAAGGTACTGTAACAAGCTTGGATTAGGAGCACTCTCTTGCAGAAATAAAAAAGTAGATAAAATGTGCAAAACTTCAAAATAAAAGACAGATTGCGAAGAAAAGTAAGGCAAACCCCCAATTTTTTTTAAAATATATTAATAGCAAAATGGTTACATCTGAGCATGTAGGCTCCTTAAAGGATGTCACTGGGCTGGTAACTGGGGATAAAGAAAAGGCAAATTTACTAAACACTTTTTTTTAGCTTTGTGTACACAAAGGAAAATTGCAGAGCTCAGGTCCAAATTCATAATAGCAATGTCACTGCCTTAAATGAGTCAGAATTGATATGATTGAGAAACAGCTGGGAAAAAGTAGGGTTGACAAAGCACCAGGACCTAATGGATTACATCCACATGTACTCAAAGTTCTGACCATGGTTATTTCAAAGCCATTATTTCTAATTTTTAGAGACTCTTTAGTCACTGGCAAGGTACCGATGGATTGGCGTAAGGCCAATGTGGTTCCTATCTTCAAAAAAGGAGCAAAGTCATTACCAGGTAACTACAGACCGGTGTAACGTCCATAGTTGGAAAGGTCCTAGAGAGTTTGATTAAGAACCACATAGAGGAGTTTCTGCTAGAAAATATTATTATAAGTGATAGTCAGCATGGCTTCATGAAAGACCGAAGTTGTCAAACAAATTTACTCTCTTTTATGAGGAAGTCAGTAAACCGGTAGACAGTGGAATAGCAGTTGATATAGCGTACTTGGACTTTGCTAAAGCATTTGACATAGTACCCCACAGACGGTTAATATGCAAGTAACGGTCAATAGGTTTAGAAAAGTTAATCTGTAAATGGATATGTAAATGGAGAACTGGCTTAAAGACCGCATCCAGAGAGTTGTAATTAATGATTCATACTCTGAATGTTCTAAGGTTATTAGTGGTGTATCCCAGGGTTTAGTGTTGGGACCTTTACTGTTTAACATCTTCATAAATGATATAGAGTTTGGAATTAAAAGTACCGTTTCTGTGTTTGCAGATGACACCAAACTATGTAATGGAATTAAGTCCATACAGGATGTCTATAATCTACAAGCAGACCTGGATGTACTGTTTGATTGGGCAGCCAAGTGGCAAATGACACATTAATATAGATAAATGTAAAGTTATGTACTTGGGAGCTAACAACATGCATGCTTCATACTGTCTAGGGGAGTACATTTGGGGGAGACAGAAATGGAAAAGGATCTGGGGGTTCTGATAGATCATAGACTTAATAACAGCATGCAATGCCAAGCTGCAATATCTAAGGCCAGCAAAGTACTTTCTTGTATTAAAAGAGGAATAGGCTGCAGAGATGGAGACATAATCCTGCCCCTGTACAAAGCATTGGTCAGACCACATCTGGAATATGCAGTCCAGTTTTGGTCACCAGTTCACAAACAGGACATTGTGGAATTGGAGAGAGTGCAGAGAAGGGCAACTAAACTAATAAAAGGAATGGAGGAGCTCGGCTATGAGGAGAGATTAGCTGAACTGAATCTATTCTCCCTTGAGAAGAGACATTGGGGGAATATGATCACCCTGTAAAAATATATTATTAGTCTATATAGAGAACTCCCTTCCCAATTATTCACTTTGAGATCATTACAAAGAACAAGAAGGCACTCTGCGTTTGGAGGAAAAGAAGTTTAATCTCTGGATAAGGAAGGGATTCTTCACTGTAAGGGCTGTGAAAATGTGGAATCGGCTCCCTCAGGAAGTAGTTTCAGCAACTACTATAGATTGCTTTAAGAAAAAGCTGGATGTTTTTCTAGAAGCACAGAATATAACTGGGTATTATGGATTTAAAGTAAAAATAACAGGGACTGTTAATCCCGGGAACATCCGATTGCCTCATGGAATCAGGAATTAATTTTTTTCCCCTGTTGAAGCAAATTGTACCAGGGGTTTTGCCTTCCTCTGGACCAACTATGTCTTATAGGGTTTTATATCTGGGATATGTTTATTTCCCTATTGGTTGAACTTGATGGACTTATGTCTTTTTTCAACCTAACCTACTATGTAACTATGCATACAGGGAAAACACCAGGGAGCCTGAAATCCTGCTGGATGATAAGGGATAAAATACTTATTTCACTCATTACAATGCACACCAAGCTCTGACTTTTGAGCACTGGGTTTTTTTAGGGTTCTTAGCTACAGCAAACCAACCATTACAATTATAGACTGGTCATTTCTTTGTCAGAGGGCAAACGTACAAAATCAGCAGGGGATCAAATATATATATATATATATATTACACTTAATTATTATGATTCTTTTTTATAAGAAAATGTAATGTAAAAAGTAAAAAACACTAATATTTTGTTTTTTCTCTGAAATCAGCAAAGGGATGTCTTGTCATTGTCTTGTGCTAAAAGTATATTGGCTTTGATTTACCTCTAATTTTTTTTTTACCAATTATAAGAAATACCTACATTTTAAAACCTATACTTCCTGCTGTCGCTGATCTTTTCGATTACTCCTTTTATTTTCCCATAAGAGAAGACTATGTTTGCTAGTAAGGCCATCGAGTACAATGTTGTTCCTGTTTGGTTTTCCCTATTTTTGTTTTTCTCAGAACAGACCAGATGCTGTGGGTAATAGATTATTTATTTTTCTTGGCTACAGCTTTCTAGAATAAGCCCTTTGACTGTACAAAACATCATAGGAATCTTTTTTTTCCTTTCATCATTAAGTATTTAGATCACAGATGAAATGTTGTGGAACTATTGAAATTTGCATTACAAATGTAGTTTCAGATACTTTCCTCTCACTTGATTGATTTTTTTTTTTCCAAGAGCCACGGATGTACTTGGCCTGTAATAAATAGATTGGATGGGGTTCTGTTGTGAGTGTTGTAAGAAAACCAACACATTTTTTTGGTATAGTTCATCAGTATGCCAAGGTGGCCAGTAAAAGCAAAGGCGGTGTCATTAGTTAACTATTATTAATTATAAACATTTCCTAGAACTTAACCTTGTGTCTGTTATTTTCTTGTTTACCTAAATTATTTATGGTAGTTTACAAAAGGATATTTAGGTCATGCAGTGCTGTTGCTATTGCTAACCTCATAGATACATGTTTGTTGCAAAACATTTGGCATGCTTGGTCCTGTCACCCTAGGCTCCCTTCCAGTGCTGGTGAATCTGATTACTTTACCTGGTGTGTGAGTACTCAGTCTAAGTAAAGGGTAAACTATATGAAGTGTTAAAGCCTTTCATGAGGGCATTGACCACTTGGCTACAAAAAAGTTTGCTCACAGGCCCAAGTGCCAGAGCTACTTCTTGTTTCTAGAAGGGCTGTGTACAAATGTGCTATTCCAATTTTTTACTTCTGTATAAATACAGATTTATTTGTTCTTACTGGAATGACAGAATTTACCAGTCTTCTCTGAAAACCTAGATCTATCAATAAAGTGGAAAAAGTTATGGTGTGTGTGGTGGTGGTGGGGGTACTAGTACAGGTTGACAATCGAAAAACCGTCCATCGATAATCAGGTTCCTTCAGTTTCCCAGCATGAATTTCGGAGCATATTTTCAATACAGGTACTGTAGTACACTGTTTGGCCACCTATGTTTTGATGGCGCTGTTCTGCAGAAACAGCTTTCAGGTCTTGCTTGCTAAACTAAATACATGTTGAGACGTCCCTGCTGCCTGCTCCCTGTAACTGTGCCAGATGTCCGCGGGTGCTGCGAGAGAAAGGCTGGCCTGTGTGAGGAAGTAAGTATAATCTTCAAAATATCTGGAATTTTCAGGTCCCGAGGTTCCCGAATTTTTGATTGTCAACCTGTAAATGCAAGATCAGTCACTTATAAAATATAAAGGAAAGTTTGATACAGTGCACTGTGACCTTTTCTTGTCTCCCTGGTAATCTGAATATTTCCCAATACACTGTGCAATAATTTGCAAACAGTGGCTTCTAATGAGACAATTGTGACGGTAAGCTGTCATTACAGACACCTGCGTGTTGTCCCCAGGGAAGGTGGGGTGGGATGTAGTCCTGGTGTTACCACAGCAGCAGTTGTGACATCTGAGTAGTATGGATACAATAATGCATACATCACAATCTATTATACATGAGGCAAGGATGGAAATAAACTTTACAGTGTAGAAACTGTGAGTGACCTTTTGTTTTATTTAACCTCAGTGCTCACTGACTGCAGATATCAGATGGGGTAACCTGTGGCATCATACAAAACATTAAAAAAAAGATTAAACATACAGTAGCAGCCATAAATAATGAAAATATAAATACAAATTATCTTAAACAAATAAGAAAAACAATATATATATATATACTCACCAGCCACTTTATTAGGGACATGTTTCTAGTACTTGGAGTTGGACACCCTTTTACGTTCCAAACTGTTGTAATTTTTTATGGCATAGATTCAACTAGGTGCCGGTAACATTTAGGAATTTTGGTCCATATTGACATGATCGGCTGATTTGTTGGCTGCACATCTATATCACAGCAGACAGACACCGGCACCATTTTTCCCTTTTGGAGAAACTCTTGTCCTTTGATGAGCCCTTGTGAATTGCAGAGGACAGAAATGACACCCAGTGTTTTCTCCTGCTGCTGTAGCCCATCTACTTCAAGGTTTGGTCTGTTGTGCATTTGGAGATCCTCTTCTGGATACCTCAGTTATAAGGAGTTATTTGAGTTACTTGCATGAATCAGTCCAGCCATTCTTCTCTGACCTGTGGCATTGACAAGGTATTTTTTCTTTTTCATACTATTCTCTGTAAATCCTGGAGATGGGTTTGCATGAGAATCCCAGCTGATCAGCAGTTTCTGAAATACTCAGACCAGCCTGCCTGGCACAAACAACCATTCCATAATCAGTCAATTAATTACTTTTCTTGCTCAGTTTGACTTTGACAATGTCACAATTATCTGGTAATGAGATAGTAAATCAACTTGGTCTTCTAAATGGTGGTGAATGTTTCCTAATATTATTACTTCTAATACTACTTCTTACTATTTTCCTCCTCCTATACAATTACTAAAAAGCATGCTAACAAGGGAACCAAGTATTTGCATTATTGTACATCAGAATGTAAGAGAAGATGTACAAAACAGTACCTGCAGCATAGTACCCAGCAAGCATGTCTTTTGGGTTTGGTAAAGATTATCTTTTTATATATAATATGTATTCGATCTTGTAAGTTCACCCAAGTACTGTTTTTTTACTTGATCCAAAAACACTCAGGTGTAGCCTGCAGCCAAGTTCTAGTGTGTTTTATTAAACCGATATGTAATTATGTTCTTTGTGAGAGGTAAGGTAAAAATCTTGGAAGTGTCATTAGGTTGTATATTTAATTTCCTTGAATACTTGTTCTTTCTGTTCTAGGCGAGCTGCCACTGTCCCTTGCGGCTTGCACTAACCAGCCGGACATAGTACACTACCTGACGGAGAATGCTCACAAGAAGGCAGATCTGCGACGTCAGGACTCCAGGGGCAATACTGTCTTACATGCATTGGTTGCTATTGCTGACAACACTCGGGAGAATACTAAATTTGTCACCAAGATGTATGACCTTCTGGTTATTAAGTGTGCCAAACTGTATCCTGAATGTAGCCTGGAGGCAATACTGAACAATGATGGCATTTCACCGCTAATGATGGCGGCAAAGCTTGGCAAAATAGGGGTGAGTAGCTTATTGGGTAACCATGTAAAGAATATGGGATTTTTTCTTTTTTTAGAGTAGAATAGTAGATAGAGTAGAAGACAGTTGTGCAAAACTGTGATCAGAAAATTGATAATTTGTTATGGTTAACCATCACATTGAAATCAAAAGCTCTGTTTGTGTCGTGATCAATATCTCAGTTAGATGTTATGGGGACAAGGACTGTAATACCAATTGAACAAGTGGATGGTACATTGGATACTTGTAGTTGAGCACAAAGATTATTTAAAATCAATGGTAATTATGATTGTATTATTAATGATAAAAAGTTCTCCCATTTATTAAATCGGTATGTTGCTGCCCTCTTGTGGTACTATTTAAAATTGCATGCCACAAAACCAGTGTAGTAGCATGCTTGAAGACAATATGTAGTACTGTTCCACCTTTTTAACACTAGGAAACCCCTTGGAATATTTTTCTGGTCTTCAGGGAACCCCTAATATAATTACTTTATCCACAGCTCACAGTACATTAGCATGGTGGTCAGTAGGAATAATGTTTCTTACATTGAGAAGGCTGCCACCCTTACAGATAGCCAAAAAGATCATTAGTATCTTTTAAACTGACCTAAGAGTAACAAACTGCTCAATTCTGGAGGAACAGTTTTTCAGTTTGTAAAATGTTTTAGAAATGTAAAACACAATAATCCATGACAATAAATCAGGAGTAATTTTTTAAAAATATGTTTAATTGTTTTCAATGTTGTAATAATAATCAATAAAAAATATTTTGAAATGCATTTAATATTATTATTGGCCAACAGTCATAATATTTACAAAGTTTCTCTTTATTTAATATTAGCCAGCAGCTGTAAAATACAGACAAAAATAAACCCGTTTACTAGGAAAATTCTCTTTTCATATTGGAGAGAAATCTTTCACTGACTTGGTCGTTAATATTTAAGACTTTGGATAACTTTCTACAACCTCCCTTTCAGATTTTTCAACACATAATCCGCCTAGAGATAAAGGATGAAGAAGCAAGACATTTGTCTCGCAAGTTCCGGGACTGGGCCTATGGCCCCGTATACTCCTCTCTGTATGATTTGTCTTCCTTGGACACATGTGGTGAAGAGGTATCAGTGTTGGAAATTTTGGTTTACAACAGCAAAGTAGAGGTAAGAACAGACAATTTTTGTTTATTTTCAAGATTTAATCCATGAACTTGTCTGTACAGTCATCAGGTCTCAGCTTTTATATTGTTGGAGACTAAAAAATTCCTTATAGATAAAAGGTTTTTCCTATAATATTAAAAATAAATCTTAATAGGTGATTTACTGACATTGTACTCTTCTAAAAATCTTCTGTATACATTATAGGCTCTAGGTTTTATTCCATTTTGCATGCTTGCACTAGTAGTATTGTTATTTTTTTTTTTTTTTATTAAACATTGGTAAATTGATTTATATCACTACTTTTTTTTATATCTGAATATATGTATAAGTGGAGCTTTTCTAACCAGTGCTTCTTTGTTTTTATTAAATACCACAGGCTATTAGTACAACTGTACCTGATTGTCTCCAAGCATCCGTAGTTTTTTACATTACACGGTAGAAACAGTTAGCTTTTACTTACCTGGTCTGGGCATCCATGAATCATTAACCATTGGGGTTCTACATACAATGAGCCTGATTTAATTAAGCTCACAAAGACTGGAGAAGATAGACCAGCTGGGTCATTTATACCACATATATATAATTTGCTCTGAAATCTTTTAGTGGAAATATTTCAATCAGGACTGATGGAGCATTCGCTGCTTTCAGCCAGCTAATACTCTCGAACACAACAGTTCATTGGGCAAATGGAACAGCTGACAAATTGCTAGGCCATGCCTGCTATACATTTATGTTAATATTTGAAATTTGGTGGATTTATGCATAAATGGTACCTAATAAAGAACATAGAATTATATATTTTTATTCTATTAAGCATTTATGACTTCATAATATAAAAGTGACAGAGCAAAACAGTCAATTATTTGTCTCCCATACAGAATCGCCATGAAATGCTTGCAGTTGAACCCATCAACGAATTGCTGCGAGATAAATGGAGGAAATTTGGTGCTGTCACATTCTACATAAGTGTTATCTCCTATCTCATTGCCATGATCATCTTCACGTTAATAGCATATTACAGGCCAATGGAAGGCAAAGTGAGTGTATCAAGTAAACTATAACACTTGTAAAACCTGTAAAATCTGACTGGAAAGTGAGAGCTCATTTGATGTATTTCAGAACGCTTTCAGGATTCAGGGCATTTATTTTTGGTCTGGGTCACAAAAGTCAACTGCATACTCTAAACGAGGCCTTACAGATGATTTGTAAATGGGGAAAAATGTATTTCTTTCTTTAAATACAAGACAGTATCTTGTTATTTTTAGAGGTGTCATTGCATGCTGTTATAAGGTGTTATATTGATGGAACAGCACTGCTAGATCCTTCTTCATCATTGAGTAACCTGGTTTTAACCTTCTAGAATATATGGTACAGATGCATAATAACAATTGACTTTGCTTTTTAAGATTATGTATTCTACTACATGTTTGTTTTTTTTTTTATTATTTAGTTTCATTTATAAAAAAGGTGAAATGTAGCAGTACCATAACTGAACATTTGCACCACTAATACACTTATTTGATTTAAATTATGAATAATTAATCACTCCCTCTCCACTGTGAAATATTTTAGCCAGTTTACTGTCTGTTTATCGTGTGAAGTTTCTAAGCCTATAGATCCTGACACTTCAACTGTCTGTAAGGAAGACATTAGCAAAATCCAAAAATGCTAACTTTGTATCTATACGGTAACTTCCCCATCTGCCAAAAATAGCATTTGTATAACTAAATGTTATATAATAAGATGGTAATCTTATGGTAACAGTACTTTATACCTTAACCTTTACATTTTTTTTTCTGGCAGCCGCCCTACCCGTACACGACCACAGTGGATTATCTGCGACTAGCTGGAGAACTTCTTACACTTGTTACAGGAGTATTTTTCTTTCTTTCTAATGTAAGTGCTGTTGATGTACCCTAATATATTTGTGGTAATCTGAGCAGTGACCCAGCATTATTAGTGTATTTATATATTGTTTTGAAAATAAGTTGTTCTTACACTTTTTAGTAACTTATAACACTCAGTGTAAACCTAGCCTTATTGGTATAGAGATATTTTCTCCTGTGGTGATGCAAACAGTATTTAGCTTGCAAGTTGCAACTTAATTGTCATCAAGTGGTGTTTTTAGAAATGGTCCATTTTATTTTAAGCTGTGCTCCAAATACTACTTTGCCTTTATTATCTTGTTATTTAATGTTAGTCATGGGCAGAGGAAGGGGTGCTGATAATAACCAGAGCAAAATTATCCAGCCGTATGATATATTTTCCCACAATCTTATGCCCTCATACTGTCCTCTCTTGCTTTTTTTATACTTTCTGTTTTTTTTTGTATCACATTTGATCTGGAAGAAAGAAAAATAGAGATGTTGCCTTTAACTACCAGTAAATTACATGACACGGGTAGAGAATGGAAAAATATGCCATCACTGGTTGCTTTGGGTAACCGTCATTTTTTCTTTCATTTCAGCTGCTATAAATATTTGGGTCTGTTAACTGCAGAAGTAGGTAGACTGGTTGGGAGGCAAGGTGTGGAAGCTTTGGTCACTTGATGCTGTTTTATTTTTTGCTCAATAAATATTGAGAGTCCAAAAGACTTATTCGTGTTTCATATTTTTTTCTTTAAGCTTAAAGACCTGTTTATGAAGAAATGTCCTGGTGTAAATTCCTTGTTTATTGATGGATCTTTTCAACTGCTTTAGTAAGTGTTGCTTACCTACAGTAGAAGTATATTAGAATGAACATGACCTATTGGTGTCAAAATCTGTTGTGTATCTATAGGTCACTGGTAAAATATGAGACGACCAATGCTGCCATATTGCAAAACTAAACTTTGAGGTGAAGCATTGTGATAATCTCACTGACTTTTACCTGCTGTTACTTTTTGTCTTTAGCTTCATCTATTCGGTACTCGTCATTGTCACAGCTGCTTTGTACTTGGCTGGTATTGAGGCTTATCTGGCTGTAATGGTGTTTGCCTTGGTTTTGGGATGGATGAATGCACTGTATTTCACTAGAGGTTTGAAACTCACTGGAACATACAGCATTATGCTGCAGAAGGTGCGTAGGTAAAACATTGATTATTGTTTTTAAAACAAAAATAAAAATTTGTTCTTTGTTGCTTTCATGCCTTTGCTTTATTCCTGATGTGATTTATATTGAGCTGTGCCTTAAATGTTGCTCTTTCTTTTTCTTTTTAGCAAACAGTTTTGTCAGAATACCTGACAGATGAAATCCTCCTTATTTGTTCAGTTAGTAAGAATTATTTACCGATCTCAAACCCTCGCCCCACCATTCAGCACATGTACTACTACCAGCTTCTCAGACCTTGTTTAGTCCCAACAAAGTAAAAACATAAAAACACTTGAGTCATCAGCAAGTGCTTTATGCATATCCCAGCCCAGGTGATTCATAGGAGCTTTGTTTAAACCAGGTACAATTGTGTATGGCCACACACTTTACATGTGCAGGGCAAAACAGCTTCTTACCCCATCTCCCATGGCATATGTTTGTCTCCGTTCTAATCCCCAACACTTTTGAATATATTTTGTCTATTTTGGGGGTGTCAACTGAATTTGTAATATAGACATTTTGAGGGTTTTAACATGTATTTAATAAAGTGTTTTCATTTTTTATCTATGGTGTGATACCTTAAAAGGCTTCACATACTTATCTGTACTCATACAATCAGTTTATTGATTTTTGATCTATTTGATATTTTTGTCTAATCAAGTGATAATTACACATAGTGTTTATATCATTACCAATCATTCAAGCATTATGTATAATTTTTTTATATTTCATATAAATGCTGGAATCCCTAGCTGAGCTATTAGACTATACTATACTCATCTGTCATCTGAACCAATATTACTTATATTCCTTGTCTGGTAATTCTCTGTCCATGGAGAACTCCACTGCTATTTCTTACCTTTCCTACCTTGGTTTTCTTGGTGTTTAAGTTTTGATTTTGGAAACGTATACACTTACATTTCTTTAGTCTTATTCTGTATAGACATCTCTGGATGCTTTGCTTAGTTCCAACATGACATGCTGTATGAAATTAATACAAAGTAAGACTAAAGCATACATAGAACCTGCCATGTTGCTTTCACAGCATTTTTAGAGGCCCTTGTTTAAAGTGCCGGATGAGTTTACAGACAGTTTGTCTGTATTTCGAATGCAAGAGCAGACTGGTATGGTAACTAGTATTAAATGCAACTGACCGAAATGAAAAGTGTGTATATTTACTAGGCATATTCCAATTTGCCCGGGATTGCAATAGCAAGGGTTTAGGGAATTCGAAGTTTGTAGTTACAGCAGCAACAAGATCTTTGATACGGGGCTGGTTGTAAGGTAAATGTAAGTGATTAATTTAAAATGATTTGTAAGCACTGAGCACTTTTTTGTCTTGTTCATCCATACCATTCCCACCTGTATGCTGGTAATGCAAATTATGAAGCTTTATGCTGCCCTTTCTTTAGTGAAGGGGTGTTGGCCAATGCTCAAGGGCCATGCAATTGATTACTATTATTATTAATCTATATTTATATAGCGCCAACATATTACACAGCTCTGTACGGTAAATAGGGGTTGCAAATGACAGAGACACAAACAAGTACACAGGAGAAGGAGAGGACCCTGCCAAAAAGAGCTTAAAATCTAAAAGGTGGGGAAAAGTAGTACACAAGTGGAGAGTCATTATGTTTTCTAAATAAGTGTTGATGTTTCTAAAAAATTACATTTGCAAAGACCGCAAATTATGAATCTGCATTTTTATTCAGCACTAGTTAAATGATATAGTATGTGTTTCCTGCTGCAAAAGTTGAATTTAGTGATTTCTTTTTCTGCACCAGTTTATCTATATGTTCCCTTGTACACTCTGGAAATGAGGGGCTTTACATACTATAACGGGGTGAGGGACATCTTCCTAGAAAGGTCAAGGTTGTTGCTCTTTTCACAGTTTTTCTATTTTCTGCATTCCGCATCATACCCGACTATGTTCACATGACTTTACAGTACCAGATTTATCACTGCATGCAATATATTTGTTTCCTCTGTGGTTTGAAAGAACAATGGTTTTAAAATGGTTAAAAATATATCTACTTTTTAATATCTAGTTTGTAAGTTTAGACTCAGTTTATTAAAACGTTTGCTCATGTGCTTAAGATGGACTCTTCCTTCTGTTTTCCAGATCCTGTTTAAGGACTTGTTCAGGTTTCTTTTGGTGTACCTGCTCTTCATGATTGGATATGCTTCAGGTAACACAAATATTATTCTTTAACTTTTTTTCCTTACACAAATAGGGTCCAGGTACATAAATGGATAGCTGTGTTTATCTTGCCCCATTCTCTGTATATTTCTCTGTATATCTAAAAAAGTTTGACAATGCAATAAAAATTTAATGACCTATTTTTATTAATTATTCGGTTACTAACCCAGTGCTTAACCCAGAAATTATTTAAAGCTGGGTGGGAAGAAATTTTAGGCTGACCGCAAGCCCCAAAAATACTAGGCCGACTTTTGAGCAGATCATATCAGCACTGACACTGAAGTGGGGGCGCTCTGTTTGGGGGGTGGCAGATATTTTATGTAAGATGTGGTTGCTTCTTTCCAGATGTTTTTGATTGCACACAAGCTGCTAAGCTTCATTTGTAATGCTTCTTTAGAACACTTTTTTTTAAATAAAAGAACCATTGAAAGATTTGATGTTCCATATTCTTTTATGCCTTGGTTTAAAAAAAGCCACAGTAATTCTGGTTACATAGAAACTAAACATAGGCAATGTAGGTTTGTCACTGATGAGACGCTTGTATTTTCTAATGACACAGCAGGGGTATTTTCATTTTCAGTTGTGGTGTTTTTGATGTTTTAGATGAAAAAGTAATTGTGCTTTTCGCAGAGTAAATAATAGGTTTGAAGTTAAAAATGAGAAAGTTTCTGTATGCAACTGAACATTACACGATACTGTGCTGTGAAGACACAACATGCAATGCAGATATTTGTGGTAACGGTTTCAATTCCTGCCTTCCTTGCACAGCTCTGGTGTCCTTGCTAAATCCATGTCCTGCTCCGGAGTCCTGCAGTGCTCAGGGTGCAAATTGTACTATACCTGAATATCCATCATGCCGAGACAACAGCACCTTCAGCAAGTTTCTTCTCGACCTCTTCAAGCTGACTATAGGGATGGGGGATCTAGAAATGATTGAAAGTGCCAAGTACCCTGCCGTCTTCATTATACTCCTGGTGACATACATCATCCTTACATTTGTTCTTCTCCTTAACATGTTAATCGCTTTGATGGGGGAAACTGTTGGCCAGGTTTCAAAGGAGAGCAAACAGATCTGGAAGTTACAGGTGACAATACTCACAAATTCTTTTAAATTGGTAGTTTTCAAGTTAAAATTCATCTTTTATCCTTCTTTTCTTTTATATACCCTAAACATATCTTATTCTTACATTTTGCAGGCTGGTCTGGTTTTTTATTCAGTAGTAGTGAGCAGTTATGGTTTCCACACCTTAAAAAGGTTTATTGAAAAGAAACAAAATAACAAATATGAGAAACCAGAAGAAAAGAAAGATGTCTTTGCATATATTTAAATATACACAAATATTATTAAAAACTAATAAGTACCATTAAGAGGTCAAAAGCTAATGAACAGCCTAAGCATCAATAAACGGCAAACAACCATGTACAAAACAGAAAATCAAACACAAATAAAATAAGCAGCAGAGAGGATGATTAAAAAGGCAATTAGGGGGAATAATACTGTCTCCTGAATTAACCTTAAGGCATCTATAAGGTACAAATCTTGTCTAGTGGTTAGGATTTAAGTTTAGAAATCAGAATATTCAATTGTAATCCATACGGACCAGGTTTGGTGACATTGTCAATCCCGTCTGCTGAAATGGCATTGGTCTCCTCCATAACATAAACCTTATCAATCCTGGAAAGCCACACCTGGGGAGTTATTTTAAATGAACTAAATTGTGTTAATGGTAATATGTCAGAAGTTCTGTGAGTTTAAGCTGTGTGATGTCAAATGCATTGGCCCACAGGAAGTGCGTTTGATGATTAAATTGAGGGGCTGTTCTTTTTTTTTTTTTTTACAACTCTAATGCTGTTTTGCTAGATTGTTAAATGGCATGAAAAGACTTACTTGAGTATTTTCAAAATATGAGAAGTTAAAGTACATCTAAATTATATTCTAACCTTATACCACTAGATCAAAAAAAAGTCCTCCAGACACACTTTAAGGGTCTTCAAAAAAATCAATGCAAAATATTTTGTTAATTTCGTTTTTATGCTGAACAAAATTTGAGAAACAAAGATCTGATATTTACTCATTTTCCAAATGTACAAGTTTTCCTTTCCATCCAAATACTTTTTCCTATAGTTTTCTTGGCAAGACAATTTCAGATTGGCCTGTAAATTAAAAGATAAAAAACATGGCTATATCCTAACTATTGGCTATATCTGTACAAATGAATGTTTAGATTTTTTACTGGGCTGAAAAGATTTTCTTACCCATACAACACCAATCTTTTCACCTCATCTGCAAAATGGCAGCTCTAAAAAATTTTGTAGGATTGGAATATTTAACAACTGAACATGGATTGACTACTACTGTAAGGCAGAATTCTCTCTATATGTGTTGGCATGTGGTGGCTCAACAGCATGCAATTTGCTTACTGCTTCAGTTAGAAATGTATAATTGATAAGCATCTGATTTTTAGAACCTCACTGGTACACTGCTTGCTTAGTTGCCTATAGTTTGGACATTTTTTATCCATAGTAAGATCTTTCATTCATGAGAACAACTACCGAGCCATATTCAGATATAGAATATGCTACACACAAAGCATACTGCATATTCAGCATATAAAGTATACACAGCAATCATACATATTAAACAAACATGTCTTCCCCATATTCCTATGGTAGCAGACAATGCATAAAAGCACTGTTTTTAATGTACACATGGATTAAACCAAGAATGTAAAATTGGAAGTAATGGTTATAAAAATATGCTTTTTATATGTCGTTAACCTTCATTTCTGTGTGTGTACTGTTAACTGAAAAACCTCTTTCAAAATATATAATGCTTCTCTTAACAAATCTTTTATCAGTGGGCTACCACCATCCTGGATATAGAGCGGTCATTTCCTGTGTTTATCCGGAAAGCTTTTCGTTCAGGAGAGATGGTAACAGTTGGGAGGAATTCTGATGGCACTCCAGATCGACGTTGGTGTTTCAGGTAACTTTTTTTTTTTTTTAAGTATATTGCATATGTAAATATATTCACTGTTATGTGTATTGGGAGAAACAATATTTTGGGAACCAATAAAAAAACAGAAGAGTAGCTAAAAGCTTCAGGTGATTTGAAAGAAAAAGCCTTCGGGAGGCATGGGGGTAAACTTGGTTACCTTTTCCAATGTGCTCTCAGATATCCCATCTTTAGGATGCTGAGTGGAACATTTTTAAAAGGATACTAACCTTTCTATTGAAAGTAATTCAGCAGTCTCCATGAACACATTCCTAACATGCTGCAGTGTGTTCCAGCATGGGCTACATTTGTGGTGTGTTGATTCACAAAGAAAGTAGAGACGACCTTGGTAAACCTCTAAAGCTCAGGGGTCAGGTCCTAAATAGTAATTCAAATAAATCATATAATCTTTTTTAATAGTAATTATTCTGTTACTCTATAAAGCTATTCGTAACCTCTTGACTACAAGCTTTAGACCAAACTCACAATCCAGAAAGGACCAAGGCTGATGATCAGTTTTCTGTAATATCGACTGCAGAATTTCCAAAAAAATTATATTTCTGTAATTTGTCCACATATTTAATAGAAGAAAGAAGAACGACTATTGTGTTAACCCATCCTTATCTACTATGTTCTGATTCCTCTTAAGATGGAAAAGGGCCACAACCACCTGCTGGTTGAACTCATTATTGCAGTGTAACTTTATACTGCAATAAAATCTAACTTTTATAGTAATTTTCTTTTTATTTTCTTGAATCTGAAAAAGTGTATTAAGCAGGCACTATCACCTTAAAAAACCTTTACAAGGATGGCTTGTTATTTTGTATATGTAACTGCACTAAACAGTTTCTTTTCATTATTGTCAAATTAACATTGCATTTATAGAATAGTTTTGTTGCTGGTAAATTATGCAGCCGTCATTCTACAAACACAGCATTGTCTCCTTGATTATACAGCTATTCCCAAGCAATTTTAACAGAAAAGGCTTTACTGGTAAATAATTTGTTTTTCATTTGAGATGGCTTGGCTGTGCGTGACTGAACCTGGAGTGCTGTGTGTAGAATGTGTGGTTCCTAATTGTGCAGTTGTACAGAAATACTGTAATGGAAAAAGAACTGCAGATGGATTAGTTATGAAGTCATTTAAATCTGTGTGTACCTTGTAGAACTTTTGTTGCTGGAAAATAATCTCTTTGTTTATTTTAATGTACTTTTAAAATGTGTTATTACTCTGTATCTGACTAGTTTTAGCATGGCTCTCTGCAATTTTATTCCTCTGGAAGTGGAGGGGTTACTATAGATAGGTGCTAGAAGACAACACTGGTGATGATCATTAGAGAGGGGTGCTGTGTTGGCTCTAATTTGCATATTAATGAAGTCTCCAGCTATACCACAAGGCACAGCATGAATTAACAGATGGTATTTAAATCTTCTAGTAAATATGAGAGACAGGCAGTGACTGGCAATTATGGCAGTATTTAATGGAATATCTGTTATTGATTCATAATTAGACCTCATTAGACCCTTGTCTATTTTGTGTCATTCTCACTTGTGACGAAAAGGCTCTCTTGGGTTGGCAGATGGCTGAACTCATTCAGTCCGCTAATTGTGAGGCCTGAATAACCATTTGACCCCAAAATGGTCAACATTAAAATCAAGCTGCAAATAAAGCTGAGATAACATTCACATAAAATGTTTTACATAGCAGCACTTCACATATTTAATGCAAAGCAAAGGCATATTTTTGGAAAAGTAAAAAAGAAGCCAAAACTAAGAGGTTGTCTGAAGCAGCCAAGCAGCTGCCATGTATAATTTTCCCACAAACCTAACCTGGTTGCTTATTACCTTTCTTCTGTAATTCTAATAAATAATCCTTAGTAGGTTAGTATACAAAAAAAATACTTTGCTACTAAATAGTTATTATGTCTCTCTTGCTTTGCTTGCACATCATCTGCATGACATTTATGTTAAAATTTCCATGTGTTTTGTTAGTTCCCAAAACCTAAATGATATATCTTTAATACAAAGGTCATCAAGTATGTTTGTATGACTATAGCATGAACATTGCAATGTATTCATAGGGGCAGGGAAAATATGTATACTGTAAACTGTTCTGGTGTTGTCAGCTTTATTATTATAAAGTTTAGTATTTTTTGATTTGCGCATTTGACTTATTTTGTTTGAAATTTGTGAAATATTGTTCAATTTTTCACCATTATAGCCTAATGCAGCTATGATTTGTTAAGGCTTTCATCTATGAATATAAAAAGTTTGACTTTTTTTATTTTAGGGTAGATGAAGTGAACTGGTCCCACTGGAATCAGAATCTTGGCATTATTAATGAAGATCCTGGAAAATATGATACCTATCAATATTATGGCTTTTCCCAAACTGTGCGCCAACTGCGAAGAGGTATGCTTAAGATTAGAGAAACCAGTTTATCAATGCATATCTGTATGACTTTGTGTGTGTAAAATAGACAGAAAAATTAGAAGTGTAAGACCAATGTTTTAGTGGGGTGCAGCTCACCACCCTTAGGACAAGATATGCATACATAGGCTGACCCTATACATCATGGCTGTCCAACTGCAGTCCTCAAGAGACAAATGTAGACAGTCCTGATATACATTTACCCCTAAATCCCATCCTCTGACATAAAAGATGAAAACATTTGGCGGGGTATTTAGGGGTATATGGGTCAGCTTGTATATGCATTATTACCCTGAAAAAGGAGGACTTTTGTACTGGAGAAATGTATTGGGAAACTATATTTTTATTGCAGGTTTATTTTTTTTATTTTGCACACAAATGCCCAGCTAAATTCCCTCTCATGAACTCGGCAAGGTCATTAGTTTATTAGCTTATGCTGGCAGCATACTTGATGGATTAGTTCTATGGCAAATAACATGTTTTTATCGCAGGACTAAATGATCCATCAAATATTTGACTGTTAACAGTAAGGTTGGTCGAAAAAAAGGGACAGATTATTTATGTCTGTAGCATGTTTAATGGATGATTCTTTCAAGACCCAAACAGATTTCACAGCAGTAACGTATTTTAACACCATCTTGTAAATGCTGCTCTTCTTAGTGGGAATATACAGTGTATCTGTGTATATGTGTGTATATATAACACTATTCCTTTTTTAATCTTACCATTTACAGTTTAGCCATGATATATGATATATGTATGTATATATATATATATATATATATATATATATATATATATATATATATATATATATGTATATATTTTACAAATAGAATGATGGGAGCTAATTCAGAAATGTGGTGTGTATATTAAGGTTAAAACTGATCATGAATCCTGTCGCAGGGCATGCTATTCCTCACTGATATGACTTGTGCTTTAATCTCTGACAATATTTAAATTGATGATTTTGCTTAAAAATGCCCTCTTTTGTAAGGTAAAAATAGTTCCTTTCATCTCCATAGAGCAGAGATTGATTCTTGCACACTGAATTGTGCTATTTTGTGCAATTTGGATGGGTGGAAAATGAAATGCGATTTGCTGTTATGCATATTGCATGTTTTGTTTCCATGAAGCTAACGCTATTGTTTTTGAATTCTGCAGATCGTTGGTCCGTTGTTGTACCTCGAGTGGTAGAACTAAACAAAGCACCTCACCATTCTGATGATGTTGTGGTTCCCCTGGATCCCATCCACCACAGCAACTCAAACTACCAAAGACAAAATTATCCTCAGAACTGGAGAAAAGATGATACTCACATCTAGTGGACCCTTGAAATGCCTGCATGGCCACAGACACCTACATCATATAGAAATCTCTCAATGCTGCTAACCAGTGTCTGGGACATTGCATATTTGCACAAATGCATGTTTTTTTAATGGCTGAATCAGCTAAGCAAGTTCCGGATGTGAACATAAATCGTGGTTTTTATGATGTTTTTTTTTTTAAAGATTTTTTTATAAACTCTAAATACATGTTTTTCAAGTTTTTCAATATTTAGGACAAATATACAGAGGGTGTTTTGTTTCCTTTACAACCCAATGGGCTGAGGTCTTAGAACCTCCTGTGTTCCCTAAGAAGGGATGTCTCACTCATTCTCCAGCCTTATGTATGATAAGCTTCCAGTTCTCTTGCACCACTTTCTCCTTAGTGAAGCCGCTGAGTGTGCATGGGTAGAGGGGAAACCAGGGACAAGAAGTTGTTTAGGTGGATAAAGGCCAGCTTCTCCTGCATAAGTGTTGAGCAGTGAATCTGGTGCTTGGAAACTAAGGCTGCCAAACTGTGTTCTGGACTAACACACTCCACAATTTATTTGTAAAATAATAACATTTTATTTGTATTGTGTTAGGAAGGTCACAAAAGTCTGGAAATAATGTGGGGGGAATTGAGCGTCATTCCTTTATTTTTATTTTGCCACCTGAATTTTTTCTGATTTTCCCTGAACAGAGTATGAATATATATGTGTGCATAAAGTTGCATTTATGCTTGTATAATAAGGTGTTGATAGTAAATGAGTTAATAATTATGATTATCTTCTCATTTATTATCCGTTAATTATTCGGTCAATAATCATGCCCTGGCTTTGTATAATTAATGACATTTAAATGTCCTCCCCCAAAGAGCATACAATCTAAAGTCCTCATTACACTCATTCACTTTTAGAATTAATATAACTTATTTGCATAGTTGTGACACGAAGCTGTACAAAGGACAAACCGATCATGTTCAGGTCTAATGAGAGCAATCCCTGTGGCAATCACACAATATACAGACTGAGATTGTTTTTATAGGTCCGACAAATTTCACAGTCCATTGTATAGATAGAACATTTTACGTTGGTCCTGACCTCATATTGTTGATAATCTCAAGCACTTTAAGGTACCTACCTGTAATCACAATTGCAGTCACATAATTTAGCCAATGAATGTGCAATGTGTATACTCAAACACTGACAAACTCTTCCAAGCAAGAGTTCCCTGGGCTAATAGCCTTTGTTCCTGTTACAGCAATCTATAAGGTTCCTATCTAAACAATTGGAGCCATGAGCAGCAGGTGGCCAGCTCTCTGTGTATCTCCTAAATATATGCATGCTTGGTAGGGATGCCAGAGGATGATGTTGGTTAGATCATGTCTGCCTACTGAATGTCTTTTGTGTTTTAGTTGTACAAGGTTTTTATTAGAGGCCAACTAACCTAGGGTATAGGATATATACAAAGTTTAACCTTAACCCGGAGGACTTTTTTTATATTAAAGGTTACAGGTTATAACTATATCATGTGGTATTTGTCCAGAATCTTCTTTTACCATTTCCACAGGTTTAAGGCCTGATCACACTTGTTTGCCTTACTGCAAATAAATGCATTTTAGGCGGCAGTCACATTGATTCTAATGTGGCTAAAACATCACATCAATGCACCACAGACCAGGGTTTTTACAATCTCAAAAATGCTGCATATTTGTACATTCTCCAACATTATTGAGGTAAATACATTTTAATTTGAAAACTTTAGAGTGATTTTATTAGGGTGAAGACTGAAGAGCATCCCTCTGTGTAATAAAGAGAACAGACATTAATAGGGATCCTTGATACGGGTGTGTTGGTGGTATTCCAATCACAGAAAGTATTTATTACTAATGCTGGTACTGATACCATGGAAGGCATAAATAGAGATAGTGGGATACTTAATGATAGGTATGGCGGGATATAGAAGGCACAAGGAACCATGTTCACTTTGCAAAGCACAGACCCTATGTGTAACATCAATTACTGGCATTAAAATGGGGTTCAAACTTTGCACAGTGACCGTCAACAGTTGGTGCCAACCTCTGGTACTGTATTGTATTAGCATTATTCTAGGGTAGGAATTGCTTCATATTTTATATATGATTTTCTGTTTTTTATTTTATTTGGAATACATTTTAAAGTAAATATTTTATGTATCAACAGAGAATAAAATAAAAATACAAACAAAAGTTTGGTTCTCTTTGTGGTATATAGATGAATATTTTTTCTGAAAAATTTTATGCATTTGGCTATCCTACCCTCTGTGTCGTTATGATAAGTTGATCATTGCATGATTTTCATTTAATTTAATTTATTCAGTTATAGAAAATTGAATTGAGTAAATGTCAGAGACATCTTTTCCATGCCTAAGTGTCCCAAAAACCTCTTCAGAAATGCGTTGTCAGTTTTTAACCAGCTGAAACACTACACTTGCCACACTACAAATACCAATACAGTGTTCATGAAATGTGAAATATGTTGTATTGTAGGTTGTTTAGCAATGTTTAGCAGCTGATCTTTCTAATGGCATCTACTGAACGGAGGCCTTAGGCTTCGTTCACATGAGTTGTAACTTGTTGTTCATAAAGTTATTCCAAAGTTTTTTTGGTGGTTATATGACTTTCACACCACTGTGTAGATGCCAGCTAAGGAGGCTGAGGACTTTCAGTGTCTTCAATAGAAGATCTTGGGTTCCCTGTCTGCTGTACCTTCAAGATCCTGGGAAAAAAATGACAGAAAATGACATATTTCAGAAAATCAATATATGTGATGCTAAACAAATAATACATGACAACCACTTATGTAAATGTCTCTGATTTTCCCATTGACTGTTATATCAGTCATTTGCCCGGCTTAGGAATCTTAGTGGGAGAGGGCTAGACAGCACCTGCCATAAGGTACGGTATACTAGCACTTTATGGCAGATGTGACCTCTTAATTTGACTTCCTCCATCAATGCAAGGTAAATGGCCTATTTGCCATCATTGCCATCTTCTGTTTTTCCTCTAGACTGGCTATTTCTTCACACATTTTGCAGCCCGTGATTATGTAACTTCAGCTTGCAGTGTCAGTACGCAGCTTCATCTCCAATGTGCCGCAGACAGGTAAAGTTCTTTTGTACATATAAAGTCTCTCCTACAAAAAATGCTACATGTAAGTAATTTTATTTTTGAAGTATCAACGAAGAACCACAGGAATAAGCAGGTATTTGACACAAATACCATGGGAGCAGCAAAATAATTGTGTTTTATCACACATGCAAAAAGTAAATATAGCCTATTCTTGTACAGGTTGTGACTCTGGTGACAAGGTCATCAATAGACCAAATATTCAGATAATAATATTACCAGCATTGCTTGGCTTTATTGGTATTGCACATTGTACCTGTTGTGATACAATGTTCTGGATCGGAAGGTGTTAAGCAGACCATGTTATGGGGATTACCAGCATTGCTTGGCTTATTGGTATTTCACATTGTACCTGTTGTGATACAATGTTCTGGATCGGAAGGTGTTAAGCAGACCATGTTATGGGGAAGTAGCTTCCAGACTCCCTGTCTCATGTAATCTGCTCAGTGTGATACTGAGTGAAGTTTACAGAAGCAGTTTAAACTACTGTAGATCTGACAACTCTTTTCTCATGGCTTATATCTTTCTGTGGCTCAAGGACCAGCTGCCTGTAGGCAGGACAGGTCAAACATTCAAGGGCATACAATACCTAGCTTGCCTTTTAACTACTGCCAGAACAGACTTGTAGTGTTGCACAAAATTGTTTAGTTTTATAGACACATTTATTTTATGTTTATGTTATTTAAATCTGTCAGGCTTGAATGCGATGTGTGTTTTTGGATTCCTGATATCTGAATCTTGTGATTACCAGCAGTTTATTGATAAACTGCTTTCAGTACATATATTTTTTTCTTATATTCTATCACTATCATTCTATTAAAGCTTATGTTTTGAGAGTAGATTACATTATGTCATTGCTGTGATTTGTAAAATCCTAATATCCTAATTATTTTTTTACTTGAGTTAATTTTGCCATGTAACAGTGAGTTTTGTGACATCATGTCCATGAACTTACGTTACTTGTCATATATGTTTATGTATATCACAGCAATGACATACATCTACTCTCTAAACATAAGCTATGATAGAATGATAGTGCAAGCTTGTGCATTTATTTTACAAGATTAACAAAAGCAACAATATAAGAAAAATATTATGTACTGAAAGCAGTATATTAATAAACTGCTGGTAATCACAAGATTTGCATTATCAGGAAAATAAAAACACACATCGAAATATAGCCTGACAGATAAAAATAACATAAACATAAAACATGGACATAAAATAAAAACATGCCACTCATGTTAAAATGTGAATGTCTGAACTGACTATTCCATACAACACAAACTGTAAATCCACCCGTATCAATCCAATTATTTTTTTTTTTAAATCTATTAATTGTAAATCAAGCTATGGTAAAGGGTATTGGAATTTTTTTATTTATGTGTATATGCAAAACCACCATTGTACCCCTTAACAATCACTATACAAGTCATCATGCCTAAATACTAAATGCTGTAGTGTGCCCATCTGCAAGCACAGGGATATTCTTCTGTGAGACCTATCTTTGCTCAGTTCTGTATGCACCCATTTTTGTTAACCTTTCCCTGTGTTTTATTATACTACAGTGGTTTTTGTTTTCTCTTTCGTATTATAAAAATCTATTTTAAATGTTTAAAAAAAACTGCTATAGGCTGTCACTGGCAGCTCACAATGTGTCAAGCTGTCATTTTCAAAGCCTTGCCTACCTAGGGTCTGACCAACTCTGTGGAAGTGTGGAAAAAGCCTTCCTGCCTACACTCTTCCATGTAAAACTCTCAATTTGTGAAGAAGACTGATTAGAAATCTGGCTGATCAGATGTGTGAAGGTACATGCATTGAGGCAAATTGTAGGTGTGAGGGTACAAGAATTGCAGTTGATTGTATGTGTGAAGGTACATTTACTGGGCCTGATCTGATGTATGAAGGTACATGAATTTGGGCTGATCTGATATGTGAAAGTACATGCATGGGGGCTAATTTTAGGTATGATGGCATCTTTATGGTAGATTTAAACATGTTTTATGTGTGAAGCTGAATGTAACCATACCATATTGTTATAAGGTATTATATGTGTTAATATATGTTGTATTTTATACATGGTCATCTCTGTTGCAGCTACTCTTGTTACTAAAAATGGATCACACATCAGCATTATGGGATTGTCTACGTTGGACCTTCTGTTTCTATTATATTGACATTTCCAGGATTTTATCACAATTGGATTTTATGTTGCCTTTCTCCAGTACCAAACATTCCTGTTATATATAGTGCACACATAATAGAGGAAATCTATACAACAACAGATGTGATTGCGAAGGTTACCTCTGACCCCTGCATTTACAGCAGGAAATTTTCTAAGTGAATCACGCATTGATTGAAAAGGAGCATCACATATTGTAGCAGCAGAGCAGTCTATGAAAACGGCTCCTGGCGTACATCCCAGTACATTTTTGCTAATTACAGAAAGAAAAATGATTAACGTTACAACAAATTTATTTGTCTTTAGTGGCTGTGAGTTTTTTAAATCTATTCAGCTACCTTCCAACCAATCCGAGCAGTCATCTTTATCTTCACCTGCCTGTTTTCAAAAGCAGTAAGTAGGTTGATTTAAATTGTTGCTAATGATTTTTGCTCGGCCAAGATTGGGGCTGCTTCAATACTAAGATCTCATTAGTTGGTCACTCTATCAAGATTTATTAGAAAAGCAGAACAATTCATTTGGAGACAGTCACTGAGCCCAATGATAGCAATTGTGAGTGTTTAAAATTATGTGCATTTATTTATGCAACCATTCATAATACATACAGTAATTCAACTTCTCACAAGTTGGGAAAAACATCTTATTTTTACTGCAATTGCTCTCGTGTCATCCTGGTTTGCCAAGAGACTAAGGTAAAGACTTTTTCCAGGCTGCATTGCTATGGTCTGATGGTGGCATCATGGCAAATTTTCTACCTTTCTTAAACAGCCAAACAGAATAGAATGGAGACTATCTTTCATAATGTGCTATATAACAAGATGACTTTTCTATTAATTTAGAACAATGCAACATATCACTAGTGATGGCTTATAAGATGAAGAGGAGTCCGTAGCAAACAGTGAACTTGCATTTTCTTTGACAGTCAAGACAACTAATAAATCTGGTGCAAGTAGTGGCATCCTGTTCAAATGGCACCCTATCCCTCTAGGGATCAGACCCCATATACACTGATACCATACCTACAACAACACAATGCATGCTCAACTCAGTTTGATTCACAGTTTACTGGCTTCATGATTTAACATAAATGCAAATTAGGGCCTATTGACACCTTTGGGTTGTGGTAACACAGGGGGCCTATACACTAAGATTATGATTAGATTTAAAACCCACTTAGTACTCCTGGGTGATAGGTGGGTGCAAATAGGCATCCAGGAGCAGTAACAAGGGGTAAATACTAGACATTTGCAAGAGTTCGCAATATGTAAATAGGGGAAGACTACTGACCCATAAGCTACCTTAGTTCCCAGGTGTGGTTTTTACTTTGTAATGTATTCCTGTCTCTGATATACAATGCTTGCTCACTATGAATAAACACAATGATTACACTGCAGGTATTGAGCCATACTTAGGAAAATGGAACATTCTAAAATACACTCCTAGTCATAACAAAAGCTGTACAAGGACAAATTATGTAGTAAAAAAAGGGGTTTCAGGCTCAAAAATCATTATGTGCCCAATGAATTATGTATTTTTGTATATTAGGTCAATACATGTGTATAGTGCAAATAAATACAATATATTATAAATATATAATAATCTGCCTTGTTATAGCTTCACAGGACAAGGTTTTCTTTATATACTCTACAGTGTTCAATCTAACTGTATAGACAGAAAAAAATGACCTTATTGTGTCGCCATGAACTCCAACGCATTTTGCCTTAGTGGGCTTCCTCAGGGATAGGTTTGGTGAAGCATACTTTACGGTCTATGTACACATAAAGTATATAGTACATAAAGATAACTCTTGTCCTGTGAAGCTATACCAGGACAGAGGAATTTATAATATATTGTATTTATTTGCACTATACCTATGTATTGACCTAATATACAAAAATACATAATTCATTAGGCACATAATGATTTTTGAGCCTAAATCTCTCTTTTTCTTTACTACTTAGTTTTTCATTGTATGTCATTTTGCTAGAGGCGGCTCTAATACTACAGCAACAAGAGTGAGAAAAGGAGTCATCTTTCCCCTTTATAACAAAAGCTGCCCATTGTTCTTTCTGCAACTCATTCTACTTTACTATTATTTTTAATAAATAGCATTTATATAGTATTTAGTATTTAAATAAGTGTTGCAAATTACAGATACAGACAGTGACACAGGAGGAGAAGAGGGTGCCCAGAAGAGTTTACAATCTAAAAGGTGTAGCACAGAGTAGGAGTACTACTTTACTTTAGTAATAGCAGTACTGATACCTCTACAAGAAATTATTCATGCTTTTATATTTTGATATGAAAAGAAAACGTATGAATAATATGAAGGAATAACGGTAGTGAAAAAAAAAATCACCAATTATTTTTTTTTATTCATTTTTATGGGGGTGTAGCAGGGGTATGTCATTTGCCTACATATTTTAAGCTAAAAAGTATCCCTCTTTCCTATCTCCAAAAGTTGGGAGGAAGGACCTTGGGAAATCATTCTTGCATTTATCTTAGGAGACCTATTTTTTTTTTTTACTGGCCATTGGTTATGTTATGGTTAAAGCTCCATTGCAGGGTTTCACATTTCCTGCATAGCTGTATATTTTATTGCTATAATAAGTGTAAATGAATTGTTATAATAATAAACTTCTCAGCAATCTTTATTTGTATCATGTAATATGATGAAAATACAGGTGAGGGCGCCAGAGCTTGTATTGTAACTTCATTAAGCTTTCCTTTACCTTTCATTAAATTGCCTTAAAATCCTTTGAACTCCATATTGAAATATTTCCAAACTTTTCAGAATCTGAGTTTTTAACATAACAGCTGTGATTAAACCTCAGTGGAAAAACCAATGGCTAAGATGTAAGTTGTCCATTGTGATCATGACACAAAAGTTCCAAAAATCATTACAATTAAATTATAAGCACATTGTAATAAATACATTTTCTGAACATATTCTGTTTCTCATTTTAAAGACTTTTAAATAATATGTAATACCTCATAAATGCACTTTATTTACATAAATACATTGTAATAAAAGGATTTAGGATGACCATTTAGAGTTACTTTGGCCATTTTGCGTTGGGTACTAAAAGGCCATGTCTCACGTGCAAGGTCGGGTAATAAAAAGGGAACACTTCCACTTTGTTTCTGGCACCTATAGACACAAGCCTACTGATGCTAAATCCTTTCTTGGGTATAGTTATACAAATCAATAGGCCTCTGTGTATATGAATGGGAAAAAAATAGATTTCTACCTAACACACAATAAAAATACAGATTAGGTTAGAAATAACAAACAAATCATCCAGTATATAGGTTCCTTGTATCCTAGGAGCCTCCAAAAAACCTACATCTTACCAGTGAATTTATTAAATGTAGTCTCAGATATTCATCATATTGCAGAAATTATTATTAACTGACAACTAAAACATATTTTAAAACTTTAAAACATATTTTAAAACTTTAAAACATATTTTAAAACTCCTTGACTTGCAGCCCAGTTATTGCAAGTAATGTTCAGCTTTGCTGCATTTCTTGCTTTTATCAGCCACGTATGACCATTATAAGCTGTAAATTCTCCACTTTGATAAATTCACAATTTAATAATGATGTATAATTACCATTACAGACTTTCAGAAATGCTCCCTGTAAAATTCGTATGAGCTGGCTTATGTGCTAGATGCAGGCATGCTAGAAAATTGCTTTAGTTGAGTGTAAATGCATAGCAACATTTGCTAAACGCAATAATCACAAACGACGGAAAAATCTATGGCGTTACCAGCCTTTGCAAAGCATTAGTGGCTGTCTAAGATTACATTAATGCCTTGTAATTTCCGTTCAATTTTTAAAACTTGCTTTTGCAAGTCCTTTTCTAGTTTTCTACAAATCCACCATGAAAATACATTAATATTTATCCTTATAATTGTAAGCCAAAAATTTGGTGAGCCGTGTCACACTAGTGATTTTGTTGCAGCAGCAATTGCTGTTTCAAGTTGCTAATGCCATTGGTAAACGGCGATTTGTAGCAATTTATTTGTTATAGTCAATGGCGATTTATTTCTAAAAAGCGATTTGTTGTTTACGCAGGTCAAACTATTGTTATATTATTGGCAATCGCTGCTACAAATTACTCTATTTTAGTCTTATAGCTAAACCATAGAGGTGAACGCAGGGTGATTGTTGCTGACATGAAGTGTTGCACAAACTCATTCTCTGAGCAACTCAGCTACACCTCTCCATAACATAAGTAATTCCAAAAAATGTTAACATTCCTTAACATCACATAAATGACTTAATGAATAAAGGTGATAGTGGCAAATACATTGCTCATCTGACAAGGTGCTAATCTGATTGTAAGAAATGGCCATTCTAATGTCAGTGGGTGGCTGTGCTATCCCCAGCTCCCCCTCCACCTCTGCTTGGGAATCATTTTGTAAGGTAGGCAGAGCTGACCTTGCAGGTTTATGGAGTGTTCTGAAGCATTCCATGAAGTGTTATGAAGCATCTCATGTGCCTGCACTAATTAATTATATCTGGATACTTTTTAAAGCATTGCTAGATTTGCTATCAAATTGTAAGAAGCTGTCTTGTTTTGGAAAATCTTTTGCATTCCTGAATGGCAAATCATAGACAGTAACTTTTGAACTTTTTCACAACGGCTTGACATCACTTTTGATATTAGATGGCATTGGACCAATCTTTGTAATTTTGTTTTTTTGCAGTCCTTCAATGGCATTTGGGAGGTCAGCAGGATAGATATTATTAAACTGATAGCCTTGGAACAAAGCAGGCTATAGAAAACCATTAGGTTTAATGATTTGAAATGTGTAATACCACATAGGATTCACATTACAACAACCCCTCCTATTGTGTACTACTTACCCCACCTCTTAGATTGCAAGCTCTTTAGGGCAGAATCCTCTCCTCCTCTTGTGTCATTGCTTGTATCTCTGTCATTTGCAAACCCTATTTATTGTACAGCTTGGCATAATATGTTGGAGCTTCATAAATATTTTTAATGATATTTTGCAAAAAAACACATTGAAATAAAACTTTTAATAACAAGATGATTTTTAACAATAGATCATTTTTGGCAATAGACTTTTGTCTTACCCTGGTACAAGGTCATGCTGTGTAAGTTAAACCTTCCATAGTGTGGGCTGCCATCTGTCCATTTCTTTCTAACACTTATCATTGCAGAATGTGAATCCTTATTTACAAGGATTGCCTTTACATAGTATAGCCCAAATCCCAGTGGTAGGTAATATGATGACCTCATTCACACCACTGGCCTCTATAGTGATCTCTGTTCAAGCTCCTAATTGGTATACAGCACTTTAAACAGTCCTGTAAATAATTAATAGGTCCCCTGAGGAAGTGAAAGGGATATGCATATTGGGGTGTGTCTGGGTAACTAAATCACAAAGGCCCTGCTAGGGGATGCTAGAACATTTGTTTGTGGTCCTTTTGTCCAGGCCAACTATCATATTTTATTTAAAGCTTCATATCTGAATTTTAGAATAGAGTGACAAGTCTCCCTGGAATAATCAATTCATTGGACTGAGACGTAGCTGCAGGTTAATACAGTATACAAAATGTCGAGGTCATTTTTGTAAATCTCAAAAGTCATGCAGTGATTGAGACTTTTCTTCTATTTTTGTTTGAATAAAACTGCAGATGAATGCCAACTTATATGGTTTAATTATTGTGGATCATATGACGCAATCATTAAAAAAACAAAAAAGCGTTACACCAAATGCTATACATGCTAGACAGTTCCTCGGCTTGCCATATTAGGCATAATCAGCTGTTTTTGGGGCTGATCATTGTTTATTTATTCTTTTATTATTTTAAATTGAATAAAGGTATATGGTGATGTCATTACAGCTGGTCTTTCCTATATAATACTATGAATAAATAGTTTAGAAATCCTTTCCTGGTATTTTTATTATTGCAATCATTTATTACAGAAAATCACTCACTAATAACTCTGACTATTGAAATATATTTAAAATAAATATGTATTTGCTTTTCAATACACTTTCTTTTTTATGTTCAGGACTAAATATGTGATCTTGCAAATTACTATTTCATATTTACTACATGCAGCAAACACGTGACACTTCTTCACCAGTGCAGAAAACAAACAAGCGTGAATGTGGTTTTAGACACATTCATCTCCTTCTCATTGCAGTTTTAAGGCCCTCTGTGAACTTTCATTTAGACAGAGACAGTTAAAAAGTAGTCAGCAACTGCAAGACTTTCTCAATATAAAGTATCATAGAAAACACTCAATATAATATTAATAATATATAATATGTTCATTTGTATAAAAAAGATATTATACAGGGAGTAAAAAAAATAATATACCAGTTTTATAAACAGTAATAAAGCCTAAAACTGACTTAAACCCTTTACCCATTTCCTATGATATGCATTAAGCTGCTGTAGTGTTTTTTATCATGTGTGTTAAGTACACATAACACCCAGTACAAACACTGCTACTTTTAAAGTTTTTCTGTGATGGGCATTTTGTCCCATGGGACATCTTGCATGGGTTATTTCTTGGTGGCAACTTTTCTGACCTGACTTTTATGGATCAATGAATTAAAGGTGGATTTCCTATTTACAGGGCTCAGGTTCATGGATGCCCATTACATTGACAATCTACATACAATTTTCATGTCTCTTCCTTTTTTGACAATACATGTCTGACTTTCATTGATATATCATATGACCAATTTTAGATCATTTGAATAATAGAAACAATCCATTGCAGAGAGAGAGGAGGAAGGGGTACAAAGGGACTTGGGTGTGAGCTCAAGAAATGTGCAGCGTGCCCAGCCTAGATTGGAGGATGCTGATAAGGAGGAGGGGAGGACAAGGGGAGGGGAAGGAGTAGAAGGCTTTTGAAGGGGCCCTAAAGAGAACAGTTTTGTAAAAATGCAAACTTTATTATAGTATTCTAATATCAACTATTGCAAACATTAAAAAGATCAGTTGTGACTGAGCATATATGCATATACAGATACACCTTAAAAGCAGATGGTTTAAATAACAGTTGTCTGTTACAGTGCAAAGTCTCCTGGCCCAACGCGTTTTGCCTTAATGGGCTTCCTCAGGGGATACAGAGAAAAGCCTTTAGACCACTGTAAAAGTATATACATAAAATACATGTAAATATATCAGTTAAGCAAAAAACAAACAAAACAAAATGCAGAAAGCAGTGAATATGTAATACTATATCATTTATAGGTGAATAAAGTAAGATTTTTTATCAAAGATATAATAGTATTTCCTGAATATACTTAACATGCACTAGAAAGAAAATGGTTTCCAAATCAAATAAAAAACTTTTAGTGTATTTAGTACCGTAAGCTTGCACCTACATTGTGTTTTACAACTCAACAACTGGTAGATATTGCATACATGGAGTTTTCAGCAACATGAACCTTCTTAAAACCAGAAAAATATTGTACATTAGTACATTAGTTTGTAAAACTATAACTACCTTTTCCCCATGTAGGGTGCTAATCCGAACAATATTTTTCTAGTTATCTTTTCCATTTTTTGAGTCAAGAAAATGAATAAATATATACTGTATATTGGTAATAGTCTACAAACTATGAAAGATAAAACTTGATAATATGCAATAATATGCCGCACTAATGTAATGAATCCTATCCAATACCCGCTCATGCCCTCAAAGTGGTCCGGATGGCAGGCACAGTGTTCCTGTGCTATCAACAGTGACACATCTCCAAAATGAGTAACTTGCCTATTTACAGTGCTTTTCTCCCAGCCAAGAGTATTTCTTGAGACTTGCCCCCGCTTTATTTCAGTTTAAAAATAAATAAAACCTATTTTTCATCCTAATTTTCCTGTGGTTATGGTAATGCTTGCCATTGAGTGAGTCAAACAATATGTTTATACTTTACAGTATTTCAGTATATTTTATGAGCCAATTTAAAATTTTCCAATAATTTTGTGAAAACACATAGCTTTAAAAGTATGCATAATTTGCGGAATATCTTGTAACAGTAAACGTGATCAATGCAATATGTAAGAGAATTTTTATCTTCATTCTTTAGTGTTGTGTTTAGAAATCGACTTATTTGCAAGAAATAGGGACTCTTACAATCTTACAAGCTTTACAATTAAAATCTACATGTCTTCCATGTGGGTAGGCTGTATAGACAGATCTATATGTACTCTGGTCTATCAATGGACCACAAGTAGAATATTTTTATTGGTAACACTGGACAGAACAATACATATATAAAGCGTCTCTAATATTTTCTGGACTAAGAATTCTATTTCTCTGGATGTCTGTGGTATGATTATTTTTTGATCATCTGGCCTAAAAATGTATGGGTCAGTACTGATGTCAGTGGCAGTCTTCATATTTTGTCAACACAGGTTAATTTAGCAACCAAAGTGGATTTATTCTCTGCAAAAAAAAAAAAAAAAAAAGAAACGAAATCTAAAAAATGGTACTTATTTTGTCTGTAATGACTACTGTGTAGATTTTAATACTACTTCCAGTGCATGGCCTAGCAGCTACCCTATTGAAGAACACGTAAATAACTCAGAGGTGGCACAATGAGTCTGTGGATCAACAGACATTATGTAGTTGTGTAGTACCTGCTTCCCATTTCTGTATCTTTCCTCGATCCCCCAGCCTTGATGCTTTGAGATGATGTGAAACAGAAAAAAAAACTGTTCCAGACTCTTCCATTAGCGGTAACTGCACCTCCTGCGGCTCCTGGAACACACTTTAGGTAGGTAAAGGTGATAGAGGCCAAGATAAAAAGCATTGCCTGGGGATTCTGTGATTGCTCAATTTGAAACATTTCCCGGTGGGGGTGATGGAAGGAGGGGTACATATACTCATCTATTTAGTGATACCATCTTGTAACTCTTTCCCTTTCAGAATGGACAGCATATACGCTTATACAAAGTTTTTCAGGTACTTGATCATTTCTAGCCAGTTTGCTGTACAAGCTAATGCTTTTATAAAGGAATAATGAGCAAAATAAAACTCATGAAGCCTTTCATAGGTTACTTAAACCTTTGCCACTAAGTGTTATATATATATATATATATATATATATATAGTAAAATTTTTTATCATTTATGTACATTTTTCCAGTAAAGCATCACAGTACATTTATTTACCATGGCCTATCTAACTGTGCCCTTTTGATTCCTAAAAAATAGCACTAATTGCCACCCTCAATGTTGCCAAACAGAATCAGACATAGTTTGAGTCTATCATACCCGAGGTGGTAGAGGAATTTATTGCAAAATCAATTCTCTACATCTTTAAAGCTCTAAGTTTCAAAGTCCAGGTTCAAATGCACTGACAACGCGTGTGAGATGCAACTTACCCCCCATTTCCACACATAATGCATAATGATGGGCACACCTATTTGGGAGTTCTGCTATTTAACAGCCAAACCCATATCCAGCTTTAACATCACTATACTTTGTTACATTGACTTTGAATAAAAGTTACTTTTGAGGACTTTGATGCAGTGTATTGACTTCATCCATACAATATTTATTAAAGGGAAGTAGTAGTGGTTTTTAATCATGACACCCATACCTAAAAAATAAATTTAAAATATTTTTCATTTCATTATACAAATAAATTCTTTTGCATGTGCAGTTTAGAGGGGGAAGATGTGCCTGAATCTGCTTTTGCATTAGAGGTTGTATACTTTCTTGCAGTTTGCCGCTGGTTGCAGCCTGCTGAGGACTAAGAGGGGAGAGGACACAACTGTATTCCCTAGAGGACTGATGCCAAAAGCAATCTTTTGTAAACGTTTCCAGTGACAGATGAACGAATAAGCTCTGTACACATAGCGCTGTTCTGTTCCATGGAGAAGGGAATGGAAAGGATGAGTGAGCGGCACCCCACTGTGCTCTCCTCCAAAAGACAGCACATTGGTCATTCACATTAAGTCATTGGAGGACCACTGTACACATGTGTGATTTTTGTATAACAGTTCCAATATATGTATTCTATCCGTCTATTTAACTGGTTCCATTATATGGTTTATATAAAAATGTATTTAACTTAAATGTGGAGCCCAGCTGGCTACACTTTATCATACTTTTTGGGAATGTCCGATTATTAAACAGGTATAGAGGCAAGTAGTACATTATATCCGCAGATATCTGCTGCATTACATACCATTCACGCCAGAGTGGCTAGTTTTTGGTTTAGTGGAACTGCACGGAGTTTAGTTTACTAGGGGCACCAAGCGATTGGCACTCTTACTTTCAGCTATTGCTAAAAAAACTCCCTCAATGATGCGTCTCTTTATGACTAAATTGCAATTTGCAATATGATTAAATTGCATTTGATCTTTCCTTTGGTTGAAAAATGTGTTTGTATTATATTTTTCCACTGTTTAACCTTAATAAAAATATATTTAAAAAAATGTATTCAACAACACTGATGTATTCTTATGTTCTTACACCATTTTTTCAGTTGTCCTAAAGTACTGTAAAGCTAGTGGTGACTGTGGAGAAGAAACACTCGGCAGGAGTGTGCCCTGTGGAGAAATCCTGTGAACAACTAACCTGAAAAAGCCTATCAAGACGCTAGGATAGACTGATTTGCAGAGAGGCTGCTATACAGAAAGAACAAGGTTAATTATGATCTATTCACCTACTTATAGACCTACCTGCACAAACCAATTCAATGCACCCCTGCAGCCAAGTCTTGTGAACAGGACCGTAGCAAGGGATCTGCATTGAACCCTAAATATCAGAAGATTAAATTGGTTGTCTGTTTAGCTCTTTAGGGACATTAGATTGTGAGCTCCTTTGAGGGACAGCTAATGACATGACTATGGACTCTGTACAGCGCTGCGTAATATGATGGAGCTATTTATAAAAACTGTGTAATAATAATAATAATAGGTTAGTATCAGCTCCAGCTTAATATAGTGAAATCAATAGTGACTAGGCAAAAGTTCCAAGGCAGCTGATTGCTTTCTTTAAGACTGGTCCGCAGTCAATGATGTTTTAAAAGTATTTATGGGGATGAAAGGAGATGCTATAATATTTAATTTTCCTATATTGTTGCAATATATTTAAAAATAATTATATACATTTCTGTGGTGTCATCTTTCTAACTCCTGACATCAGGCTGCCTCCTACAAGGTAATTTTTCATCTTCCAAAACACTCTGTGCTTCTATAATCATGTTATTGGCCATGGAAATATATAACCCTGCCAGCTACAAATATCAAAATACCCAAATGCACAATATATAATATAACAAAATGATGATTCAAACCAAGCAAACTGACAATACATACAGCATACCAGTATATCCCAACATTGGTTTCCTCATCTTGAATTTTATTAGTGTTCAGTGGCTGGAAGACATTAACAGATTCATCTGAGTCAGGACATCACAGCCACCCAAGTGTTCCAGAACTCAAGGTGTTAAGAGGATACAAAATAGTTTTCAGCGCAGAGTAAAAACATGGTTTTACTCATGATTTATAAGCCAATTTTCACCCAAGCTGCATGAGGAGGTTGGAGAATCTTTCTGGGTCAATGTGTCACCGGCAAGTGGGTTATTGCTTTAATAATGTAGCGAGAGGAAAGAGAAACACTAGGAATGGAAAAGAAGATGAAATATAGGTGATATACATGAACGCTGTGTGTGGCTGTGTACAGCTGATGCTCATGCAAATCTCACACTTATTTTTTATTTGCTACTGGTAAAGGCCAGAAATCTATCCATATCTATCTATCTATCTATCTATCTATCTATCTATCTATCTATCTATCTATCTATCTATCTATCTATGTATGTAGACGAGTAATATCATTTGTTGAATTATAGTGCCATATTCCGTACATTTATCTGCCATATAGACCTCTGAGAGGCAATCTACTTGTTTGTTCTGTGGCAGTGCAAACTATTATTTTCCATCATTGTCCTATTTCCATAATATTGATCTATTTTATTTACTTTTTAGATGCACAGTTTATAAGGTGACACTACATATTGTACAATGAATTGCAAATCAACTACAAATTGTACAGCCAACCTCCTGTAAAGTAAAGGGATTATTTGGACAAATGGTTTCATCAATGTACAAAGGCTCTGTTTAAGCTTAACCTCTGTATGCAAACATAATGATAAATAAATTCAGTTTTATCATATTAGAATCCTTTATTTGTAAATGTGATCTTAGCAACATTGAGTTTTAGGGGGATTTAGCACCTGTGAAAATAGAATCCGGAAATGGGCAGAGGCCTCGAAAAAAGTGTCTGTGCACTGTATTATGTGCAATTACGCACATCTGTAAAAATGATTGGGCTGCCATAATGCAACACTTAATAATGCATTACAAGGGCAGTACATTTTAGGTGTTTATGTAAAAAGAACATACTTTTCTAAAGTGTATTAGTATGAGACATCAGAAAAGCATGTTCCAGTTACATGCCAGACATGTCTAACACTATGAACAGCCCAGAGATGGAATCTGTCACCCCCACCCAGGTTCTCCGATTAGAGGTTGTGAGCCCCAAACAAAATCTTTAGGAAGTCAGAATGCAAATTCCATGGAGCAATGATCAAAGAGAATGATTGTATATAAAAAAACCTCTTTATATACTTTGACCTAAGATATATCACACACCAAGCATTTACATTTAGGGATAAAAGCAAACTATTTGTGAACCAGAAGCCTGCTGTTATTTTTGGTTACTTTGTCAATAGATTCTTGCATGTTTTTTACCATGTTCTGTGACTTTTTTGTCAAACAATACATAAATTAATTTTGTTTCATTTTTGACACTCTAATTTATCTACAAAGCATAGTCTATTTCTAAAGCGTAATTATATTTAGCAGAAAACGTTACCCATTTTGTAAGATAACAAAGAATGTAATATTGTGTATGTGCTATGCAGTATTTTTTTCTTTTACAAAATACACTGCTTTATCCTTTGTTGCATTTCCTGCAACTACATGCATTCACACCAATAGCAGCTAGGAGATCCTACTAGCTAACCCTCAATGACTTATAGTCTGGCCATTGCTTGCTTGTTCATGTACTGAATTATTGCCTCTGTTCTTTTCCTCTACTACTTAGATATGTTAGACCAATTGATGGGCAGCATGTGGGCACAAGGGAGAGGAGCATGGCTGTAGAACTTTAATGGATAGTAAATAGATTGTTTGGGTAGCAACCCTTGCCTTTGCACCCTTGGTAATTAGGTGCAGCCTGTACTTTTGGAACCATTGGCCTTAAAGTGTATCCATACCAAAAAGCACAACGTGAATATGTTGCAGATTACAAGTTTTTTTTTTTTTTTAAGTGGAATGAAACCAAAACATTTTAAAAATTGTAATCTGGCAGGTCCTTTATTGCAGAAAGCACAAACAATGTACCTTCTTTGTTATGTACTACCCAATATATAGAGTGTGGTGGTTAGTAGTATGTGTCATACCGCCCTTGCTTGTTAGCAGGAGAAAGTGATGGCTGCTATGTATGGGAGAAAAAAAACTTTGAGCATTGATGGTCACAAGGGAGATACAATGTCTGGTATCAATGGTCAAAAAACACCCAATATTGGTGGTCGGGGTGAGGAAAAATACCCAGTGTTGGTAGTCAACAGAAATAAAAAAGGCCAATGTCCATGGTCAGTGGGAAAAAAAAAGTCTGATATTGGTTTTTCATTGTTACATTCCTTAGTGATACTGAAAATCCAAAGAAACAATTATAAAATACTTTATCATTTGCAATTCTTCTCCTGAGTCTGAATCTTTCTGGTATTGGTCATATTGTTCATATTGAAGAGGTTTACAGGCAAAAACTGACATACCACATTATTGGTCGATACATTGTTCAAACATCCATCAGGAAAGTCCTAGTTTTCAACTCAGAATTTAATATTCAAGTTATTTTAAAGTTCATGTTAAGATACTCATGTCTCTGAATCATAGACTAATCAGATTACATAAGATCACAACTATGCTACTCTTTGGCTTGCTGGAGAGAAAACTGCAGAGCATTCTACTCATTCTGTGTGTAGTTTCTGCACTCCTAGTGCTGTTACATAGTAGGTTAGGTTGAAAAAAGACATGTCCATCAAGTCCCAACCACTAGGAAAATAAACATATCCCAGATATAAAACATAGTTGGTCTATAGGAAGGCAAAAAAAAACTCTGGTACAATGCTTTATTTCTCCGTGAGTCAGGGCACAGCTCTGGGATGAGGAATTAAAGTCCTGCTGCTATTACCATAGCCACCTCCACAGCATAAAAAGGCGCGGCATGTCAGTAATGGAAAAAAGACAATTTGCAAGGAACCCAGAGACAATACTTGTGACAAATTGTTACCCCATGCTTACTTTTCATTAGGCATAGCTTCTAGAGTTCAGGTTCTCTTCAAACTCTATTCTGAGAATTGAATAAAACTAGTGCCTAACAAAATATGTTATTCTGAACATAAGCTGGAAAGTGGATATGCATGTTTTATGAAAAAGCACCCACTGGATCAAGCATATTCCTGATATAAATTCAAGACTTAATCTGTGGTGCTAATTTGAATCAAAGTGAGAAAATTAGTTTTTAAAAGTCTTTTATTGACAACGCTCACATTGCGCCTCTAAGCCCACGGAAGGCATTGTTATTGTTTGAAATTATCTGGCAGTGATCTCTCCTAAAATGTAAGATGGTATTTTAATGAATAGATATTATTTTGCAGTCTCAAAATGGAACATAATGTCATTTTATTTTTATGTAAACTGCTAATAGGCATATGCATTTTTGTAATGACTGTGAGCAATTTGAAATGCCGTGAAAACTATAAATGTTGTGGTTTATCCACTTTGCTAACATATTCTGTAAAATATCAAAAGCTCCTGTAGCAAAAATGAAAGAAGGAAAAAAATACAGATGTTTGTGCCAAATTTATGCGGAGAAACATCAAAGGCTAAGAAAGCCTGTGTACTCCTGGGTGTAATTTGCTCTACATGCTCTGTTTCAACCAACAAAGATTTGTAGGCAGGTCATGCTGATGTACTATGAAGACACATGTTTATGATATGATATTAATTTAAAAGTTTCAGGTCAGTGCACTGTGGACCCTTCAGGATAGAATGAAAACCAACCTATTACAGAAAGTGTATAAAATGTTTATTCAGATAAGAAGCTTGGGTACTTGCTGATCAGAAGAAATAGCATGAATTGAATTTTCTGCCATTCTAAACATTTATTTTATATGTTTGTTTTTTAACTCATTATTGATATATTAAATATACCAGCAAATGAAAAAAAAGGCTTTATCCAAAAGCTGTGATTTACCTATACCTATGTCTACAGCACAGGATGTAAATGGAATGAATAGCCATGTCAGTTTTATTTTATTTGATTACATAGTCTAGTATGCATCCTGCTTTGCGGTAGTTAGTAGTATGTAACACTCAGAATGCAGAGGCCAATAGTATCTAATGCATATTATAGGGGTCAAAAGCGTGTAATACACAGAGTGAAGGTTTTAGTGATATGTAATGTACAGGATGCAGGGGTCAGAAGCATGTAACACACAGAGCGAAGGGTTTAGTGATATGTAATGTACAGAGTTAAGGGGTCAGCAACATGTAACACAGAGAGTGAAGGGTTTAGTGTTATGTAATATACAGAGTGCAGGGGTCAGAAGCGTGTAACACACAGAGTGAAGGGTTTAGTGATATGTAATGTACCGAGTTAAGGGGTCAGCAACGTGTAACACACAGAGTGAAGGGTTTAGTGGTATGTAATGTACAGAGTGCAGGGGTCAGAGGTTTAGTGGTATGTAATGTACAGAGTGCAGGGGTCAGAAGTGTGTAACACACAGAGTGAAGGGTTTAGTGGTATGTAATGTACAGAGTGCAGGGTTTAGTGGTATGTAATGTACAGAGTGCAGTGGTCAGAAGCGTGTAAGACACAGAGTGAAGGGTTTAGCGGTATGTATTGTATAGAGTGCAGGGGTCAGAAGCACGTAACACACAGAGTGAAGGAATAAGTGGTATGTAATGTACAGAGTTCAGAGCTCAGAAGCATGTAACACACAGAGTGAAGGGTTTAGTGATATGTAGAGTACAGAGTGCAGGGTTCAGAAGCGAGTAACACACAGAGTGAAGGGTTTAGTGGTATGCAATGTACAGGTTGCAGGGGTCAGAAGTGTGTAAAAACACAGAGAGTGACAGGTTTAGTGGTATCTAATGTACAGAGTGCAGGGGTCAGAGGCGTGTAACACACAGAGTGAAGGGTTTAGTGGTATGCAATGTACAAAGTGTAGGGGTCAGAAGCATGTAACACAGAGTGAAGGATTTAGTGGCATGTAATGTACAGAGTGCAGGGATCAGAAGTGTGTAACACACAGATTGAAGGGTTTAGTGGTATGTAATGTACAGAGTGCAGGGGTCAGAGGCGTGTAACACACAGAGTGAAGGGTTTAGTGGTATGTAATATACAAAATGCAGGGGTCAGAAGCGCGTAACACACAGAGTGAAGGGTTTAGCGGTATGTAATGTACAGAGTACAGGGGTCAGAAGTGTGTAACACACAGTGAAGGGTTTATTGGTATATAATGTACAGAGTGCAGGGGTCAGAAGTGTGTAACACACAGAGTGAAGGATTTAGTGGTATGTAATGTACAGAGTTCAGGGGTCAGAAGCATGTAACACACAGAGTGAATGGTTTTGTGGTGTGTAATGTACAGAGAGCAGGGGTCAGAAGAGTGTAACACATGGAGTAAAGGGTTTAGTGGTGTTTGATGTTACTGCCAAAATAACCTATTAGAATTGAATTGTTATGCTTGTTTAATTGCCTGATTATACTGACACCACATTTGCCAAAATTTAGGTCAAGGGAAAATGTGGGAGCATGCCAAGGTTTTACAAAATATAGTCTTTCTGTAAATCAAAAATCATGTTAAATCGGGAATACAGATTTTTAAAATGTGACTCTCAATTAGCTGTGAGAGCATTCGTGCATAAATCAATGTCATATTTTAAAGTCTATAAGTCTAATTGAGATTGACAGCTAGGACAAGATGTAAATTTTCTTAGTAAGACACCCTGCATACCTATTATGGAGGTTTACTGGATAGCACCTTTGGTTTTACGAGGGATTCTGATACAGAAAAAGGTAAATGGTCCCTAGGCAGCAATCCTGCCATGAATGGCAGGAATTTCTTCGACAAATTCTTCGACAAATACTTCTTTGTAAGCATCTTATGGTATGGTCCTTCGGATGGGTCCCACAAAATCTTAGAGCACACACCTTTCTTGCTATGTCTGACTTACTACAAGACTATCAGTACTCGCTCACTACAAATGCCTTTAACCTCAACCCACCTCTCTGTATCCCCTCTGTGTCCTCTTTTCCCATGAAATTGTATTCAGCACTATTAGAACACATTCAGACAAGGCGTTGTAGCGAAGCAAAAAAAGTGATGAATGCCAACACAACTCAGTGATCCCTGAGGGAGGCACAGCCACAGATGCCGTGCTTTCTTGTATTTGAGCAACCTGAATTACAGTTATATGGCACCTTGTCATCAACTGCCTATACAAGAGAGAAACAGACACCACCTTCTACCCTTCATATCTCCAAAGATCTACCCTATCCTGGAGGAGAGCCAGTGTGGTGAGTCTACATGGAACAGTGCTAAGGATGAAATGAGAATTCCATTGGAAACTGTTTTTTCTGCTATAGAGCTAGGTTTTTATTATTTTTATTGTAACTGGAGTTGAGCTTTAGGAAACCCTTTATGTACCCTTACAACCTAAAATGCAACACATGCACACCTCAGGGCCTATAGAGAGAGGTATGCAGTTCATTTTATTATGCTTTAAACATGCTAGAGGTCCAACTGGGAGCTCAAGTTGAAATGTTTCTAATGCAGTAAGCACATCTGGGTTTTGTACTACTTGTATACAGTAAATGAAAACTGTGTGCGGTCTGACATATATCCATTTGCCTTGTTTTCATATTAACAAGTGTAAATGTCTTTTGGTCTTGGTTTGCATATACCAGGTTTAGTAAATATTTTAGAGAAGCATAATGAATTTTAAAGCTACAGGTTAATCTGCTAATATTTTGTCTTTCCCTGGCTCTTCCTTTCCGTCCTCATGAAAACGCTAATAAAATTACTTATAACTCCTAGATTGTAAGCTCCTCAGGGCAGGGTCCTCTGCTCCTCTGTCACTGTCTGTATTCGTCTGTTATTTGAATCCCCTATTTAATGTACAGCGCAGCATAATATGTTGGCGCTACATAAATCCGGTTTGTTAATAATATTATTAATAATAAATAAACATAAATTCTAAAAATAAATCCAATAACCAAAAAATGAAGACCGGGGATAGTTTATTTGGGGAGGAAAGGGCTAAAAGATGATGGAAATGAGGAGGACTCTATTTGACTTATTGCAGCTTCTAATGCACACTGTAAGAAGCTTTGTCCAGTAAAATCAGATTAATTTTATAGTACAGAAAAAGAGTCTTTATACCTGTTAGGACTAAAGGTAAAGCCGGCGTTTAACTTTACCATGGGAAATGTCTCTAAATGGAATGACATTTACTCATCCACCTCACATGTACATATTCATTATCCATAGACACAAAGACTATTGTATGAGACGCTCAGATCTTTGTTGTATTTTCTGGAAAAAAATCTGTGTCTCTGGCCAGCTTAAGCATAATGAGTATAGTAAGATTTATCTCAGTCGAATGATAATACAACCTTTGATTACAGTGTTGCTGCAGGAGAGTATTGATATCCAGCAATGCAGAAGAATAATGTGTGCAAATAAACGTGGCTTTTATAATCATGACTCAAATGAAAACTGGAAAAATAGACATGCTATAATAATAAATCTTTCCTTGCAGTCAGAGGATAGTATAATTTCAGAGTAGATGTTACATTAGCAGAGATTGGTATACTTGGGGAAAGCAACTACCATGCAGCAGGGAAAAAACTGTACAGGAATCACTTTATATAATTCTAAGTATCTTCACATGAAAGAAATTCAGAGATCAAACAAGTCTTATGTTTTACAGCAGGTAAGAGAAGGCCAGGCTGAGCAGGCCAAGAGCCTCTTATCTACAATCGAATTCTGTGTTTCTATAGCAGGACACTGTCTCTCATAAAATATTGTTTTAGGTGCAGATTAAATATTTGCCAGGCTGGAACAACAATGTACCTTTGTGTTAACACTTTGAGTCTCTCATGAGCTACACAATGTGAATTCCACAGATGTGCAGCATCGCTGAGGGCCAAACAGAGATTTCGGATTGGTTGCTAGACCACATCAAAAGGGCCGTGCCCAATTAATCCATGTGAACTGAGCCACATGAGGAATTCTGTCTGAAACCTGCCAGTCACCTGTCTGCTCTTAACTCTTAGTGGACTGTAGATGATTGTAGAGTTTACATTCAGAGCTGGATGTCATTCATTTACCAGATTAAATGTGCAATATCCTGTACATCTTTTTATGGTCAAACTACAAAGCTTTCCTTGCAAACAAATGTAAGCCTATTTAATTACTACTGCTAAGGCTTTTTGGATTTTAGAATTATTTACTAGTATTTCTCAATTTTTGTAAGATAAGGCTGACGTCAGGACAGTCTGCTGAGCAGATAAACATGCATGTGTTTGTAGTAGGAAATATAAGGATTCCATGTGCTTGGACAGCTGTAACATTGGAAACTTTTGTGTGACCACAGTCTACCCCAGCAAAAGTTTCATCAGCTCTTCTCTCTTCCTTATATATAAACATGCACATTTTCATATTCTGAATGTTTTTTACTCACAGACTTATTTTACTGGTGTTGTTCTTTTTAGACTAGTAGTCAGACTAGCAGGTTTCAGAAATGAGCATTTATACTACTACAAACTTATAGTAAAAAAATATGTTAACTTTGGACCGAATATGTCCATTCATTATCCTTTATTGGACAGGCCGTAGGAGGTGGCAACATTGCTGTAGATTTTTTTGGACGATACATGTGGTGGTCAGGGGTGGTTCTGCCACCTTTGTGGATTTGAATTGATACAAATGCCCAGCACTGACAGCCTATAACCATTCTCAGATGGCTAGTGTTTGACAGTAGGCACCCAGGGGCAAACGCTGCAGTAAAATACCACTAGTTTGAACCTAGTTTTACTTTAAAGAAGTTAAATACTTGCCCACTTTTATGAATTCATCACTCATTAACCAAATATTACTAAGCAGTCCTAGAGCTTTATATTCTTTTTTCCTTTAGATCACTCACACCAGCAAAAGTCTTTCTGTACTGGCACAGGCAAGCTTGGGGGCAGTAGAAAAAATCAAATATCATTTTAAAGTCGACTGTAAGCAATACCATTGTTTAAGCCAGACTGCAGAGCATTCAACCAGAAAACAGTAGGAAAATTGCACATTTCGCATTAGTTAAGCTCTAAAGACATGGTAATTCTCACTAATACATCAAACAGCCATTGTCACCTCTTTCTTAGAGGCTGCCAGCTTGTCATCCTGAATGGACATGCCTTTTACAACAAGTGACCCCCTCCCCAGTCACTGGACTTAGCTAAATCTATGCCTCATGGATCCCTCAGCTTTAAATAAAATAACATTACATGAGTGAGTTATTAAAGGCACATTGCCAACAATATCAGAGGCAAATGCAGAATTCTGCAAGGATATCTACACTTGTAAATGTAGAACAACCCTTGAGTATTTGAAAGTTTAAGTGAATGCATTTAACCTTAAAAATAATAATTTTAGTTCACTTTAAATTTAAGTTTATGGAAATAATAGACAGCAAATTAAATATTGTAAAGAAGTGATAGATGTACTCATTTTTGTCATTTTTTTTCTTCATTTTTACCTGCTGATACTGCCATTAGCACACTTCTTGCCATATGGTGACAATTCTCACTCATTGTCACTCAGTTGTCACCCAAGAGGTGTGTAGAGACTACTAAGCACAACTCTCCTTCTAATCTCTGAAATATCATAGATGGGGGTAGTGTACAGAGCTGATGATACTATTGCACTGTGCAAAAGACACCAATGGATCACTGAAAGGATCAACAGATATAATTAAAATATAACTAAATGCTCCCAGAACCCATTCACACTTAAATGTTTTATTAGAGTGTACATACTTTGTATCAGGGTAGCTCATTTATTATGATCAATGCGCCACAACCAATGAAAAAACTTACATGACCATTTTCGGCAATGCAGCACACTACAAGATACGGTATATGTGTAATGGTGCACTGTAGTATGTTATGCATTGCTCTCTATTCTACACTGTGTTGGGGCCATTTACATTTCATTGCACTGCAATTAAACACAGACCTGATGGAATGTCATGCAGAATCACACATCATACAAGTGTGAATGGGCCCTCAATGACATATATAACAAACCAAAAAGGAACACATCCAAATGACTGGAAACAAAGAAGCAGCATGTTTAGATAGGATTAAAGATCTCTGTCCCCCTATTCTCATCTATGAATAAAGAATAGTACTAGTCCAGACAGGTGATTGTTTTTTGTGTGTGGCGTGGTAATAGTATAGTACATTAAAGTTGCTGGTTATACCTAGATCCTTTCCAGAATGCTGAAAGTTACTATTGATGATTAGCTTCAAGTCAGTTGAGACAGATGGTGGAAGATTCACACATAAGGTTCACAGGTGAGCTGTCTTAATCCCTTTCTGTCATCGTCTACTGCCCTTAGTTCTAAATTGAGGAAAATTATTTTAGGCACTTTGATGACATTGTAAAATGTAGTTTTATGTTGATTAGTCCTATAAGAATTCCTCTTCTACTGTCCCTAATGATGATCCTATAGCATGCCTATGGGATCAAAATGATGAAACAAATTGTCATCTCTTTCCAAATCCTGTGAAGAGGCTCCAACTTGGCTCGCGTAAGGATTCCCAACAATGCAAGATGGAAACTAATTGGAATGTAAATATTAGGTCAGAGATTGTAATCAGTATTATCAATAATGAAATAAAGAAAGATCTAAATTGGGACACATCACGTCAAATCATACCCATAAATAAACATTCATTGCATCCTTATAATCACACCCAACAGGTAGAGAAGTTGAAGACTGCATTAACACCTAAACAATGAACAGAAAAAGCTAAAAATTATTACAGGTAAGTAAATATATACTGGGAATATAACAGATCTTTCGAATATAGTAAAAGTAGGACTGTAAAATGTTGCCCTCATTATAATAACACTTTTCTCACCTGTTAATCCAAAAGGATCTAGATATATTATTACACAGTATTTATATAGCACCATCATATTATGCAGCGCTGTACAAAGTCCATAGTCATGTCACTAACTGTAGCTCAAAGGAGCTCATAATCTAATGTCCCTACCATGGTCATATGTCATTATTGTAGTCTAAGGTCAATTTAGGGGGAAGCCAATTAACCTAACTGCATGTTTTTGAGATGTGGGAGGAAACTAGAGTACCTGGAGGTAACCCACGCAGACACGAGGAGAACCTGCAAACTCCGTGCAGATGGTGTCCTGGCTGGGATTGCAAACCTGGGACCTAGCCCCACAAAGGCCAGAGTGCTAACCACTGAGCCACTGTGATGTAAGGGGTGAATTGCAGCCCTTGAATCGAATCTAACATTATTTATAAACAATAACATACATGTATTGGAATCAATAGAGATAAATCAGTAGACTTTATTTGGAACAATCCAACAGCAAAAGAAGCACTGACTCATTTTGTGCTATGGTGCTTAGTCTGAAGGATACTACTTCTAGTTCAGCACCATATTGCATCAAGGCTTCTTTACTGCAGAATAAAGCTTTATCTCTATATGTTGGTCCCGCATGTATTTTTGACATTGTAGTGGGTAGGTCTGGTGTAGCGAGGGGGTTGAATCTTCTGTGGGCAGCATTGCTTGTTTGTTTTATCAGTAAAACTGGACAAGCTAAATATTGTAAAGCTTGCTAGAGCCAAAGGTTTATTTTTTTCTGTCTGTCTGTGTCCCTGCTGGGAGATTTCTTCCTATTTGTATACTGACATCAGGACAGGAAGTGAAAAGAAATCTGTACTGCAAAATGACAAGCAGAATAAAAGCATTGTTTTCAAGAAGAGGGAATGGTTTGATTGTCTGTTTACATAGAGGATATTTCTGCTCAGTTCTAGTAATAGTGATAATATTTTAGAAAATCAAAAATACAGATAAAAGTAAATGCTTTGCAGAGTTTATTCACAACCTTTCTTTTTCTGCATGTATACATCTGTTTGTCCCTCTTTTTAGACACTTCTTTGAGATCTTCCCTCCAAAATAAAAAGAAAAACTGAAGGAAGAATGAAGATGTACATTTTAGGGCCCTTATATTCAATGATAGTGTACCTGTAACTCTGCCTGACTTTAGGTGTGTTTATATTCTGCTTTCGAACACATAGAGTCTGATTTAATAAAGCTCTCCATAACTGGGGAGGATAGATTGTCATGAGAGAAACAGGGTGATTCAGCAAACCTGAATTGGATTTCTTAAAAATCATTTGCTATTGGTAGCAATTGTTTTCAGTCCCGAGCCAGATCCATTCCAGGATTGCTGGATCATCCTGGTTCAACCATGATTGTCTATCTTCTCCCGACCTAAAGAGATTTAATAAATCAAGCCCATTGTGTTCTTTTTGTTGCTGCTCCGCAGCTTTGTTTATAGCTGTACCACCCTTACACTTAGATTAGTATTTGAACATTTTAAAACAGGGCAGAAGCCAGTACTGAGCCATTTGCTGCTTCCCCATTCATTCTCTATGGGTTGCCATGGGTCAGGTGCTACTCATATGGTCTCACCACAAGAAACGGTTCAGAGGTATGTGGACGCAGGAACAGCAACAGTTCTGCAAAATCTCACTACCAATCTGACTATAGCCTATGGCACAGAAAGTATGTAAACTCCCTCTAAACATGTTCAAATGTATGTTAGGGCAAAATATAAAAAATTTGCATATTTTTTATAACTATTGATCTGCCAGGTGCTGTGTGCTCCTAACTTTCTGTTTGGTCTGATAATAAATTAAATAGCCCCCAGTGTTGTCAGCCCTGGCTGCTGGGCTACAGCAAGCCATGTGTTCCCAGTTCCCTTCTGTTTTACTACACATACATACCAAGCTAAACAATACAGCTGCCTTATCTCCCAGGGACCTGCCCAGACACTCTACATGGAGAAACAGCTCTTTAGGGATGCAGCTTTAGGGTCATGAATACATCAATAGGAACCAAGCTCCCAGGAGCCTAGTAATGATGTCACAGGAGGTAATAAGCAAACAACTAAATACATAAAGAAATATAAAACACATGGGTGGAAGCTGTTTTTTCTGCAAAAAGATATGTATTTATGTTGTCACACATAAGCACGGGGTGTCATCTTTTTTGGGTCATCTACTGACCCCCCAGAATGTGATTGGACAGTGAAGAAGCAGTAGTGTACAAATTATATAATCTCTCTGCTTTGCTCTCTATGTCAGCACGTTTGATGGTTTCCTAGTATTTTTGTGTTTCAGTTTAATGCACAACTATGGTAGGAATTTTTACGTTTTTAGCTTTAGTTCTGCTTTAGGTGCTGCTGTAATGGGGGATTGCAGGCGGATATTTTCAAGTTACATATAGGAGATGCCAATACTCATTGCATAGAAAACCACTTAATTATTTATTAACAAATACATAGCTGCATTTATTTGTGCTTTTTATATCAGCCTAAAGTTCAGATTTACGTTTGATGCTCATTGGTTGCCTCAAGTGTTGGGAGTGCTGTATTTTAGTAATTTTATAAAACACATTTAAAAGAACAAGTATGTAACAGCACTGCTCAAATGTCTAGTTGTGTAACAACAGTGTGCTACATCTGTGTCTACTAAACTGAGATTCTTTTTACCCAGATACAGTTTAATCTGCCCCTTACCTTCCACCCAATCTTTATTTTTCTAATTCCCATTTCTATTAACCTGGGCTAAATTAAGTAGTTGATGTAAAATCGTTTAATTCCAATTAATTTAATTCTAGGCTAATGCAGCCGAAAACAGAGCAATTTGTCCTAAATGAAATGGGTCATATATTAGAAACACAATCTATAAAGCTAAGTGCACTTTTTCAGTTTTAAAAAAAATATATAAGTAAATGTAAATCAATGATTACTGATCGCATTAGATGAGGGACATTTATGAAACTAGCACAGGCTGAGAAATGGAAAACGTTACCAAAAATATTACAGTTTGGCTATTTACCTAATAAATTTGTATAATGGGGTGGTGTTGTGCAGCCGAGACACACACTCGTTAATACAATTTTTGTATTTGTAGTACTGTAGATGCAATGCAAACACCCACTGCCCAGTTTTCACTTATATGATAGTAAAAGAAATTATACTGTGAACTATTTATAAACTTTTATCTTGCTGTCATGAATCACAGCATTCCTCCCTATATGTAAGCTGATGTACAGTTTTCTGCAGGATAAAATTCTACTGTTACATATTTATTGCAGGACGACAAGTACGGTAAACATGGATACACACATCCACAGATTGTTGCAAAGTCCAAAGCCCTTCCAGCGCCCTGATGGCTACGGGATCCATTCTAGTATAGTGTGCAATCAAAATATTCTAACTAGAGCAAATAGGTGAACTGCTGTGTAACTCTTTTAAAATGCAATTCCGGTTTTGCTGGCTTTGGCTGTTGTATAAGTGAATGGTATTAGTGGCTTGTCTAGAATTTCAGCTCAAGTACAAACTCCCTGCAGATTTATGCCTGTGGGCATTAAGTGGACCGATGTGGTCTTATGGCGGCCCCGCCAGGTGCACATATTTACCTTCCCTTCTCCTCCTTGTATCTCTATTTAGCAACTGGAAGCAAGGCAAGCTAGCCGTGTGTTAGCTCCATCTATCAACTTGTAGCTTAGACAGTGCTGGGTATTCTCTCCCTGCCCCTATTGGACTGTACAGGGTGCCAGAGCAGCCAATCACCAAGCACAGCTTATGTCAGCTGGACAAAGCTGAGGGAGCAGGTATGAGTTGATGAAAAGGGAGCAATTAATGTAAATATGTTACTGGGCCATTAAAGTGAACCCGTTACGTAGCAGTAAAATTGGCAAACTTGTTAATCTGTGGGTATATCTTTTTGCACCAGCCACAGTAAGGAAAAAGAAAATGACTTAGCAAGATAATGACAAATTATTAAACATCTTTTGACCTATTTATCTATGCTTTTGATTTTGGGCCCATATACAGGATCTGTAGAACAGTTGTGATGAGAATAAAATGTTTTGAGACATTTTATTCACAGATCGGTTCCTGCTGTAGGCCTGTGTGTTGACCTCCTGGGCAGTAAGACACAACATTTTCATACATGACACTAATTCTCACAGAAACAAACACCTTTGCTTACAGGATTTTATTTTCTTCCTTTCAAAGTGCAGTCAAGTTTAATAAAACACAGCCTTTTCACATTACTACATAGTAAAATCTCACGGCCTTCAGGACAGAGACATAACTAACACCCACAGGAGCCCTGGAGCAAAATTGTAACTGGGGCTGTCTCATATCTCACACAAAACCTTTCACTGCCCATTTGGCTCTGAGGTGCTAACTGTTAATAAAAATGATTAAAATTTCACCTTTTTCCATACCCTGATAAGCCTATAAGAGGCTTAAGTAGCAGATAACAGAATGCAAAAGAGATATGGAATACAGAGAAATGCAGCTTTTTTTCTGTACAGCATGCAGTATAACATGAGCACACAGCTAAAATAAATGTCTCCTCATGCAACCTAGTTTAATATTCGTAATTTTTGGCAAAAGTAATATATATCCTGCCGTATCATCAAGAATTATCATGCCCTTACATAGGCTTGGTAGTCTCCCACCAAATAGGACAAATCTGAAAACACTTCCCTGTGTTTGAGGAAACTCCACTCATTGATTAAATATTTTCCAATTGTACCAAAAAAATAAATAAAAACCTTGTCTGGTGCTTTCCAAACTGTTACCATCATTGTGCATAGGAAAAAACATAGATATAGGTTATACCGAATAGTTCAGCTGTACTTTTGGTGCTGTGCACTCTTCCTTAACTCCAAAAGTACCTTAAATGGACCCCTGAAGAAAATAGCTAATTTACCATAGATGCTGTTTTTCAACTTTTTTGTTGTAAATTATTGTCTTGTTTTATTTAATATTTGTTATATAATTGGTATTATATTATTTGATATGAAAAACATTGATTGAAAAGAATACCTGCTAATCTGCACTCCTGAATCCTTTTTGGACTGGTATCAACTCTGACAAGTTTTCTGCAAATATGACACCTAGCACATATTATTTTATTTTAAATAATTTATAAGCCCGGGACCCTGACATTCCTTCCAGGCAATTAATTACTGCCATTGAAACACATGGACCAGGAAGATTCCCATGAAGGAATGGTTGAGGGAATATAAGATTCCCTGTTTTATGAAGAGAGCCCAAAATATGTGCTCAATGTATATGTACAGTATTTCCTCTTTAGTTTTATATAACCTATTACAGAACATTCAGCTATACCTTGGCTTATTCATGGTATCTCTGAAGTGATGTGGTATGTTTTATTGTTATTTTGTACTGTGGGAATCTAGTGTTGAAAAGAGCTAGATTTATAGCTCAGCATCCTACAGAATATAACTTTTGACCTTTATGCCTTACCTGAAGCCTAAAAACTCCACTTCTGTTTGCAGAATCACTTATTTGATCTACCAAATGTTCAGGACTACTAAAAAAGTGGTTGTCACAGTTATAGGAGTAAAATAGTTCTGGAAACCAGTGTTTGATGAGCATTATTACTGAAGGGTTTGTATCCCTATTTAATGTGCAGCGTAATATGTTGGCACTATATAAACCCTGTTTATTATTATTATTATTATTATTAATAATAATAATAAAAATAATAATAATAATGTACCAAACCATATCACCAGAAGCAGCATATTTCAGATTGGGCTGCTGAAAATGTCTATTAGGAAGAAAAGGTTTAGGATTTACAAATCATGTCATTAAATAAAAATGTGGATGTCTATGATTTTAATAGTTTGACTCACCAACCTTGAGCAAGCATGCTGCGAGCAAGGCTAGCCTGACGTCAGAAAGAATGATAAAACAGATAACGATAAACAGATAAAGATCCCTGTCATGGGAGAAATATTAGAAGTTTATTACTTACCCTGAATTAGCTATAGCAGCCCCCCTATTTGTCTGATGATATATTTTAGTTTTTTTTTGCAATAGCTTAGACCTGGTAGACTATATAAATATGGTCAAGTAAGATAACTGTATTTTTATTTCAAGTTTAAGTCATTGTGTTAAAAAAGTAATAGCTGAGAACAGAAGAATGTAACATAAGATAGTATAGGACTGGCTGCATGAATGGTATCATATACTTGAGAAGGGGTTTTACAGGAGACTGGTTTTCCAAGGCGGACAGCCGCTTGTGATCATAGAGAGAGACAGTGTTACTCTTGCAACTACTAATGAAACTTAATCCAAGTTGCAAGATTTCCACTGCTGAAGGGCAACTGTATCCTCTCTCCACCTTGTCAGAAAGGTAAGCAGCTTTGCTGAACTCAACAGGGATAATAATCCTCAAGGGTTTTAAGTGGAACTAGGCACCTCTTGTACATGTGGACTGTAAATCTAGCCTGGTGGAACTGAGTAAAGTAGGACAAAGAGTATATTGTGTTATGTGAGTGTCAGCAAAATCTAGGACATGCAAGTACATATCTTAATTCTATTCCCCAAAGTGGAGCCAGTGACTCCCTAGGGAATTGAACTGCAACATACAATCAACAGGAGATGTTTGGGATTGCAAAAATACAAACCCCATATCTTTATGATACTCTTTTATTATTACAGAATCATTTTTTCTTTTATTATGCAGATATGACATATATTAGATAATAATTGATATACAATTACTATTCTCATATTTCCAAAGTTTCTTGTACTTTGTAGCCTTTAATGCTGGGATCACCATGTATTTCATTATTTGCTTCTTTTGCGCTTTGGCTGCATACAAGAGGTGTAACTGCGGAGGAGAGAGGGGATATCATTAGTAGCAAAGAATTTAATTTTCACATCATCAAGTAAAATAGTAACATCATCATTTTTGCACTGGAAATAACTTGGCAAATATATGAAGACATTTAGCTTGAGGGTGATCAATTATCATTTTCACAATTTCGGTGTTAAAAGGACATAAAAATATTTTGAAATGGAAACAGAGTAAAATAAAAAAGCTAAACAAAAATAAGCTTTTTAATGTAGGATTGCTTTATAACATCAATAAGCCTTTAGCTAAGTTAATGCTGCTGGCACAAAGGCATTCTATTTTTTTTTTTTACCAATGCAAATAAATGCAAACCAGCTTATTAAATAAACAGCATGAGGAGGGTATAGTGTAGTATCCCATAGCAACTGCCCAGAATCCAACTTTCTGAGGTCAAAGACGCATATTATGGATTCAGAATGTTTTAAGAACCATACTTAGGCCTCATACACACAATCTATTTCTTTGTTTTGGGGTTTTGAATAATTTTCTGTGGAACATCAAAATAAGTAGTATTTTTGAAAAAAAACATTTAGGTTTTAAAAAGTTTTCTTATGTAGGGGCCAAAATGTGGCAAATTCTTTGTAGCTATTGGGTCAGCATGGAAGCCAGACAAAAAAAAGTTGGCAATAGAAGTTTATGTTTTTATTTTTAAGTATAGTATAGTTTTATTTTATCAGTATGTGTATTCTTCATACCATCTTTCTGCTTTTCTTCATAGTGCAGAATTTCACTACATGATAGTGAAGGCCCAAAAGAAATGTGTAAGTAGGGGGCTTAGCTGCAAACTCCAACAACACCCCAAAGTGTTGGAGTTTTGCTTGTCATTCTGCAAGCAAAATGGCCTTTTACTTGGACATAAAAAGAGGTTTAGGAAACTACTACTCCTCTAGGTACCTGTACTTTATACCTGCAGAAGTTTGTTTCCTCTTCCTTTCTAAGGGAATCTTCAGACCTGTTTCGAGTCAAGCGATTCTGTGACCTTGCCAGCTGCTTGAGCACTCACATGGCAGCACTGGTTCAATAAGAAGGGTGGCAAAGAATGGCAGCAGTACCGCTCACTACCATCCCTATTCATTCCCTATAGGGCTGCTGCATGGAGACGCTAAATGTAGTGTCTCATCGAGAGGCAGCGGTTCCCCGGCGTGAGGAAGTGGTAACCGCACCGCAACCTCACCGCCAATGTGATTTAGCCTAATGATATAGTATGACAACGCATTCACATTACTGTATGTGCTATACTTTACCTAAAACTTTTTTTCTAGCTTTGGATCACATGAGGGGTTGGAGGTTTTTACTTTTCTCTGTGCCCCCATTTGGAGATGGCCCCACACCTTTGTCCCACTAGTAACAAGCCTCTGTACGGCACCAGAAACATATATCTGTGATTTTGTATTCGCAACCCTTTATCCAAGAACACTTGCCTATACATTCTTTACTAATAACTGATGTTGTGGAAGTGAAGCTGATGTCAGTTACCTCAGCCTAATTCATTAAAAAAGACAGATCTGCAGCTTTGTGCTGTAAGCAGCCTTAACTTGTGCAAGGCCTTTACAACATAACCACTTGTCTGGGGAACTACATTGGTGAAAGGCTGTACAATAATCAATAATTGTCCAACCATTAATAAAGGGAGGGTGGGTGTATGCATTGCCTCAATAGGTTCCTATGCGAGAAATTTTGGAGAATCGTTGCTTCTTATTTCCTGAAACACCCAAATCAAACGGAAGCACAAACAGATGTAGAGACAGAAGGTCAGAGAATTACAGCCTATATACAACTGAAACATCAGCACTTATTATCTGTGAATCTAGAGTGTTTATGATGGTGAAAGAGCATGTCTGACATTCCTTTAATTCCAGACACAACTACGCTTGATATGTCTGCACTTCTGACACATGTTTAGCAGCTGAACACTGAAGGGTAGCAGCTTGTTTACACATTATGTTTTTTTAATGCTTTTCAGCACATATGGGAAGTGTGTTTACTTGTAGTACCACTTTTCTTAATTTTATCGATTGAAATGTTTTTTTATGCACTGCAATGACAATATCTTGTCAAAGAATGTCATCACTTTGTACAAAAATATAGGGGAAAAAAGACCACCATTCACTCTGTCTGCTAGTCGGTAAACATGACCTTTCCCTTGTGATCCTTCTTTTATTAGATTCTTTGTAGACTTACCACTAAATACTTGGGATCTGTACCATCCTGCACTATGCAATAAATTGCACATACACATTTTACTTTTCCTATTATATTGGGTTTATTTTGTAAAACTGTGTAAAGAGCAATGAAAAGGAATACTCACAACAATCAAATACATGGTGGACCCACATCAGCTGAGGTGTTCAGGGTGGTTTGTGATTAGCATTACTATGTTACAGCATCAGTGTTTGAATGTCGTATACTCTTATGCCATCAAACTACTAGACCCAAGTGTTAAATCGATTGATCTTTTGTGTATTTAGCAATTCACAGGAATGGCCTGATTTGTACATTATTTGCTCCTGGGTTGACTTTACGCAATGTAACACCAACTAGCCACTTGATACGATTGTTTGCTAGAAAACTAGTATTGGGTAGCCACAATCGACTGGACTTGTTTTATATCAAGTTTTGCTGTGAAATGTAAATGGTGTGAAAAGGGATGTTAACTGTAACTAACCAGTGCTACAGTAGCTATACCATTACCTGTACCAAAGAGAACCTTCACTTAGTGAATAGACCTTTAGTAGATTTGACAAGTTGATTTTCCAGATTGTGTGGTATTCAGCCACTTGATCCACGTTGGTTTGCTGGATGTTTAGTAGATTTGGCAATTTACATAAAAAGCTGAATATTTAAGCAAATGATTGCAAACATGATACCAAAGGTGATAGCAAACTTTCCACAAACTCACATGATGTGGACAATGAACATAGAATGGAGATCAAAGTGTAAGGAAGCAAAACTTTAAGATTAACACAAACAAAGTCAGTAATTATTGCAGACTGACCTCTCTCTCTTGGAATATTCAGTATGTATAACAACCAGGTGCTGCCTTACTCTCAACGTAAGCAAAAACAAAAAAGAAAATATAGGTTCGGAAAACTAGTGAATTGTAATATAATACATTTAGGGATCAAAACATCTCTACATTTTTAAGCCAGGTAAATGTTTTCTTTATATAACATGTCTTTTAAATAATTGAAGAGACATAAAGTGATATTTGCTTAACAATTGTTGCTTTTGTGGAAAAGGTATATTGAATAACCAAAACACTAACTTCTCCTTTTCTTTCCAGGAACAAAAATCTTCTTTGTGTGCACCAAATATCTTTTCAAAATATTATCTTGTAAAAAAGGTGGTGATAGCATCACCATGCCATACATAGCCTGTTCAGGCCCATACACTACAGGCTGCCTACATAAAAAGAAATACAAGATGGGGTGGATACAAGACCAGTCACCCTGAGCAAGAACAGCAGCAGTCTTCAAACAGAAAGCAAAATACAAAATTAAATAATATATAGTAAAATACTTTTTTATCTTGTGGTGTTTAGCAGAAATTGTGATATATGTTTCCAACATGGTGGTATAAAATGAGACCATTTCTCGAGGTAGACTGCTAAATATGTGCTTTATTGAGGAAATATCACACTGATGTGGCGCATTCCAGAAAAAACTGTGAGTACCAAGATCGGTCATGTTATTGAGATTAAATACATGAACATGTATAAGCAGTAAAAGCTTGGAAAGGATTTTGTAAATATCCAAAAAGAAAGAAGACAGTGTGACTTAGAGGAATTCAGTAGCAAATGATCACCAGGTAAACAAAAGAAACAGCAACAAAGTATAACAGAGAACAACAGTCAAATAATGCAAACATTGCAAAAGAAAAAACTGTCCTACAATGCTGAAATGGGCAGTTTACCTTAAACTGACTTTTTAGTTATTTATCAGCTGAATCACATAACAGCTTCCTGTTACAGTAACGGTAACTATTGGGGTCCCAGGAAACCATATCTACTTTGCAAAAAATCTGGTTTGTACTTTCAGTTCCTTCTGCTACATTTTTGATATGTGTATATTACAAATGGGAAATCTAAAAGTCCATGCTTCAGACCACCTCGCAATAGCTTGAATAGGATCTGGGACTCATATATCCAGATGTCACCCACATAGTACCTGGAAATAAAAGTCTCTAAATATAACCCTATAGGAGACTTCCCACATCATAGCTTTCTTCAGATACTGACCAATGGTGTAGGAAGGGGGATATTGGAAGGAGAGAATGCCATGTATTGTCCTCTGAGGGATTTCTAGGGCTTCAAGTAATAGGATGGATAGGGTGGACGTTAGAACCATGACTGGTCAGGTCAGGAATCGGGTTTGGAGTGGATAAAATTTCAGCCACACAAAGATATCTTCCTGTCCTAATGTTTAATCTACATATAAAAATTTTTTTTGATGACAAAGGTATTCAGTTTTTCAGTAGCATGATAGCTGACTCAATCTGTCATACACGTAAAGCCTTTCATCTATTATTTATGTGTAGAAAAACACTGAATAATCAAACGGGCTCCCAAATAAGACCATTCTTAGACATTGGAACTGGTAATTGCAATACGATGATGCCATGGACTGGTCCCCACATTCCCCAGACCTGAAAACAATAAAGCTCTGGGACATTATGTATCATAGCATCTGACCCTGCTAAGTGGTGCTATAGACTGTCAAGGAGTTCACTAGTGCCCTGATCCTGGTCTGGGAGGAGATCCCCTCAGGGCACCATCTTCCATCTTATCAGAAACATTGCCGTATATTGTATATAGTGTATACATGCATGTGAGGTCATACACACTACTGAGCCACATTATGAGTTGTGATGAATTCTTGCATTCTTGCTTTTCAGTATTTTATTTTGATTTTAATTTACTTCTTCAAGTTGGTAATTGATTTTGGTTTTCATTGACCATTACTTTGTCATTTTGTTCTGAACAAATAACATAATTTATATTGCTAAAGATTTTCAACTTCAGGCTCTGATGTGTGATTTCAGTGTTGCCTTCATTTTTTTGAACAGAGTATGTTATTGGTATCCAAGCTTACTCAATAGAAGTCTCCATAAACCACATTGACAAAGCTAAAAAAAACATATGTATGCAGTTTGCAATGAGTGGCACTGTCATCTTAGTCTTCATTTGTTTTGTGTCTGTGAGTAGCATCTTGTGTTGGACCTAACAGTGATGTTGACAATGATGATGAAGACAAAATAAATCGTTTGTATCTCAGACTAGCAGCAAGGTCAACAACAAAGCGGAAATAAACAAAGAACTGGGGTGACTTTTTCATTGTGCCCTAGCACTACGGAAAGGGAAAATTATTAGAACAATCATAAACTTGGAATTGGCAGAAAAACTTATGATGAAAAACAGGAATACAAGGTTGAGTGGGAAGCAGGACCACAGCACAGCAACCTTATGACATAAAATGAGACCAGTAGTGACCTGACAGGTGACTTGTGATTTATTGTTACAAGGTAGACCTAACAGGTCGTCAAATCAATCAGATGTGTAAATTTACCAATAAATATTCATTCGTATTGTCACGCTCGAGGAGACAGGGTCACAAGAGGGCGCTATGGCTTCCAGAGAATGTGCAAGGTGCAGAGTCTAGGTAGTAACTAGGTATTCTCCAGAGCCTCCAGTGGTGAGGATGTTGCGCTGCTGGTTAATGCCAGGTTTCAGGTCCTTGGGCACACCAGAGTGGGCAGGAAGATACACAGTACCAAATCACTAAGCCAGGGTCAAATACCAGGGATCCAGGAAACAGGGACCAGTGACACAGGGGCCACCGCAGACACAGGAAACACAGGAAGCAACAGGAGGCACAGGTGACACAGGGATAACGGCAAAACACTGGAACAGCACAAGGGAACTGGCTGAGAAACAACAGACTGGGCAACAAAGGGTTACCACAGGCGCTGGACAGGGAAAAGCACTGAATTAAATACCAGGTGTACAGGAACTGTTCAGAAGAACTAGGGGGCTCGGCACTAGTGGAGACACATTGCACAAGTGCTGTGTCTGAGCTAGCTAAATAGCCAGGGATGATTAAGAGGCTATTTCCTGATTGACCTGCAGGATGGGTGAAACTGATAAAACTTGGGAGAGCAGGCATGCCCAGGGTCACTACTGCCCCCATGCACAGAAGAGAGGCGTCTGCGCTTTAGCAAGGAAGAGGTAAGTGTGACAAGTATGCTGCATGACCCATCCAAAGACTTACAATAGTTTGGCTGTGGAAGCAATTCTGTTGATTGCTTGTGTCATGATGGCTCCATCAAGTGATAACAGAATCTAAAGACACCTCACAGCCAAGAAATGACAACAATGAAAGTACAGCTGGCTCCAAGCCGGGAAACATTTGAGGATCTCTAGAGCCATAGTCAGCCATCAGCAGATGAAGTGGTTTGGGAACGGGAACTGACTGATGTAATGATGACAAGCAGGGGATAAGAATGTGGTTACTGGAATGTAGCATCCTGGTGCACATTAAGGGAGTGAAATGGGGAAGAAATCTCTGCCTGGACTACAATTGCGTGCATATGTTGTGACACACAGGCAACAAATGGTATGATGCTAACACTTTCAGAACTGGGGAGATTTTTCCTTACTTTCTGTAATTTTGACACCCACCCAAATCTCCCAAAATGTCTGTGAAGATACTCATTTATTCAGCTCGTTGTATATCAAGTAGTAGTAACATTCTGCTGGACTTGTTGTTTTCTTAAAGTTGAAGAAGTCTTTTTAGGGTTTACAATATTTATACTTTAAATAGTTAAAAAAATCATTCATCTACAAAGTACACAGCCAGTAATGAAAGATTAAGGTTTGAAACAGGTTAAATAGATTCTTACTCCCTGAACATTGATGGCCACTGCAATTAGAGTATTATAAAAATACCCAAAATGTGCAGATGAATTACAAAGAGGGATAGGGGTGTGAAGAATACACCCCTGCTAAACCCCTAATTACACGGCCACAGAGCAAATTGTATGGTTAAACGTACATATTTTTTGTTATCTACTTTTGTTTTAATACTGGATTTTAAACTGATTTATGCAGTCATTTTGGTAGTTAGATTAGTACATTTTATATAGGTTGATACAGAGTCGGACCAGTGGAATAAAGGACAATCCCTTCAAATGAGGAACATTTGGGATCTTTAAAGCCAAGGCCAGGCATTATGAATGGGTCACTTCAAGGTCCCCAGTTGCAGGAAAAAGTTACGCAGAGACTTTGCTTTGATTTGTATGAAAGAAGAGGTGCTTCTCCATTGTGGTTAGCCAAAACCAAGCTGGCTCAGATCAGAAAATCTATATACAGAAATGTATTTTGTGATTTTTAACTCCTGCCAAGAATCTTAGCAATAAGAAGAAGAGGAGGGAGAAAAATATATTAATATTAATATGTAGTTATACATACAGTAATGTCAATGACTCAATAAAATGCAATGGTGACAACATTATAGGACTAAGAACACACTAATAATACTGAACAACTTTGAGAATATCCAGTACCGTTGCACTTAGAAAGCAGTGAATGCTATGCTGCTATAATGTTTTTATGTGTGTTTGGGGGTAAAAATGCTGGCCCACCTGATACAGGGAAAGGATGGACTGACACATAAAAAGAACTGGGGGACATGGGGATCCTAGCGGAAGTACCAATAAAAAAAGGATGCTATCCTTTCATTGTGGGTATTTATTTTCAGCATATTGGCATAGGTTGGGTTAATTCTTAGTCTCCGCCAGTCTCTGCCAATGCATTCATTTTGTGTGTAGTAATCATTAGATATAGACCAAAATGTATATCTAATCTTTAAAAGAGGTCATGAATGCTGCAGTAACTTTCCTTTAACCATATTCATTTTATGAGCTGTTCATGAGCATGAAGAACAGCAGCAATGTGTATGGTCACAATGACTGTGCCCTATCTGGTGGCAGTTTTCCTAAATTTATACTGAATCTCACAGCAAACTACACAATGATATCCTGAGCTGTATTGTGTGATGGATTTATGGCAGATCAGATGGCTTTATCATACATGGATCAGCAGTCACCTTGTCCCTGTAATTGCACGCCTGACTTTTATATCCATCTGTCATGTCCTTGGGAACTTTGGCGGCTAAAATTTTAAAGGGAAAGCCCACAGGATGAAACTTCATTCACTGGAGTTAGTTACCTTTAGGTGAATGTTGCATGCATTTTATCGTAGGCTACACCAAAAATAGTTTCTTGTTTCAATTATTACTTTTTTTAATTTTAGCTTATTTATACTGTTGGAACTGTACATAGAAAGATGTCAGTAAGAACAGAACATGTGCTTTTTTAGCAAAAAAACAGTACTAAAAGAATGAAATCATGGGTATAAACACTGGAGGAAAACAAAAATCAATTAATGGTGACAACATGCATACTTGCAAAAACAAACTTGGTCAAATGTGAACCTCCTATTCTGGTGAGGTTACTGAATATGTATTCAAATTGAAAACTGTGTTTATCATTTTTAAAACTACAGACAAAAAATGTATGATGACAGAGACCGTCTCAGATGTTTCTGCTATGAGTCAAGCTGAACCATTAGCTTTGGGTAGCAGTCATCAAACTGCACTGCAGAAATATTCTATGATCCATATAATATATATTCCATATTATTTGGTTTGCTTACTGCAATTGTGCCAAACTGTGCATTAGACGGTAAGCATGGGTATCAGGCACCTAGCATTACCAAAAGGTGGTAAGAATTATTAGCCATATATCCATTGGGATTTCCTTAAAGACAAACTCCAGCCTTACTTTCTGTGTTGCACTGTTTTACAGGTTCCTCTCCTGCACTAAAATTGCTTTCTCTTATTTCTCTACACGATGTAAGCTAGAAGCTGCAGATAGAGCCAGTCTCACACCCCGTCTCCCCCCACATGCCTTGATCTGGCTACATTGCATAGAGAAGCACCAAGTAAATTTAGGTTTACTTAAAGTATGCACTGAAAACAAAAAGGTTTTTTTTTATTTCATTAACATGTTAATGCTAAAGAGGATAAGAAGGAGGAATCAAGACAGGCTACATATAAACATAATCAATTTTAAAATGATTATATGCTGCTACTACAGAAATGTTTTGCTGACCTCCTGGTAATCTGGATTTAAATATATACAATGTATTATGGGGTTGGAGGTTGTACACTCCATCTGGCCACAGCATGGCTTGAATATTCAACTACAGAAGATGCAATGATGCATTATGATGAAAATAATGCTAATGAACAGAAGCATAGGACTTATTCTGCATTAGGGTACCACTAGGCTGTGGTCTGAGGACTCTGCTCTTCTAATGATTGTTTTGTACACCACTCTAGGTTTTAATATGATTTTTATATAGATGGTACTCATATAGATGTGTCTGCTCTTGTCACTGCTTGCTTTGTCTTCCCTCATGCTGCCAAAAACTTACCATGGATAAAACTAAAGTAATAATCTGCTCCTCTGCTGACATAATCATCAGGACTGATAACATTTCATTCTCCCCAAGATGCTGCTGTGAGAATATTTTTGAAACCTTATTGTCTTCATCCATATGAATGCGGGTATAACATACATTGATTAATGCATTTCCATATCCATTAAAATATAATGAAAAATTTTTCAAAAGCAGATAGTGTAAAGAAGCTATTATGATTTGCCAAGTGACCTGTTGTCCTCTATATAGCAGAATCCAGATTGGTAGAGCAAGGGCCAGTACCAGCATGCTCATTCATGACTTATTCAGTGAATGGATTGGTTGTTGATATTAGACTCCATTCACTAAATGAGTTATTGACAGATTCTAAAAATGCAAAAAAACACAGCTAGTGATGCATTTGCAAAAGGCCAGCCAGGGAATCTGTAAATGCCATCAACAAGTTATGTTAGGTTTATTTTTATAACTTAAGATTTGTTTTCTCAAATATTAGGCTAATTTTCACCATGTTGAGAATTTACTCTCAAAAAGTCAGCAGACAGCTTTGAGAAAGTGTTCTCCTGACTATAACTGGAGCATTTTAGGGCCACACTTTTTCACTTGAGTAATAAGGTTAAAGTGGACCTTTTACTGAGAGTCTGTTTAAGATGCCATTGCTGACCTGGTTCCAAAAATTACTGAATGCCTGGTTTTCTGGCCTGGTGATCTGATCCTCTGCTTATGTTACATTCTAAATTACTGACCCAGAACGGGTACACAGTTCAGGTGTTCAGATAATTGTCACATAGTTATTTGCATTCTTGTTTCATATTTATGAACCAAAAGATCAGCTCCACATCCAGGCAATTATCATTCTTTACAATGTTTTCAGCAATGACAGCTTTTAAGTTCTCCCAGTGGTAGGTCTGTTTTAAAGATCACATTAGCTCACATATTACACAAGCTGTAAGCTAGGAGCCAGCGTTGTATCATTCTCATTTCATAAATGTAAGACTGAGTAATATGTTGGTGCTTTATATATAACATTAATATTAATATTATTATGATTGTTATTATTATTGTTATTATTAATAATAATAATAATAATAATAATAATAATAATCATTAATATTGCCACTATATTATATTAATCGATTAATTAAATATTTAAATTATAAATGCTTCTATAAACTATTTGATGGAGTATATTCATCTTTTTACAAAATTTAGTTTGGTTTCATCTACGCTGCATCTTCAACACTTGACTTTAAGCATTTAGCTGTGTTTAGAGGAAGGAGCCTACTTGGCAATACCATGGTACAGTTGCTCAGATTATAAACATTGTTTTTTCTTGCCAAAGCCTACAGCTGCTTGGATATGTAATACAATATTAAGGGGGTTAACAGCAAATGGCTTAATTCCAGCATGTTGGGTCCCCATAGAGGCTGTGTGGCTTTATATTTATTTATACCTCATAGCTGGACAAAGGGGGTTACCATACAATGATGTGTAAATTAGGTCCAGTTGAGACACATCATAGCTGAAGATGAGGGGAAAGGTCCACTGTGATTGTTTGTGTAAACCTTTGCCATCTCAGAGACCTCATAGTTGAAGAAAGAGTAGGCTCAGTCACTAAAATTCTTTGGTTAACGTTTTCCAATCTGGAACATCTCATACCTAAAAAAGAGGAGGGTGCCAGTCCACTGGGATTCTTTGCATAAACCATCGCCATCTGAGATACCGCATAGCTGAAAAAGATGGGTCCACTAGGATTCTTTATGTAAAGCACCCCCATTTGGGACATCTGATAGCAGAAGAAGGAAGGTGCACATCCACTAGAATTATTTGTGTAAAGCACCCCCATCTAGGACACCTCGGAGCTGAAGAAGGAAAGTGCCCAGCCACTAGGATGTTTTGGGTAAATCCACTCCCATATGGGACATTTCATAGCTGAAAAAGGAAGGTGCACATCCACTAGGATTAGTTGTATGAACCCCTTCCATATGGGACACCTCACAGTTGAAGAAGAAATTGGAATAAATCATCCCTATTTGGGTAACACGAGGCCCAGAGCTTCCTTTAATGTTACTATTGGCTGATTCTATCTAGTTTCTCAATGCTGAGATTTATATCACCCCATTAAATGTTTAATATGGTAACATTTTTTATGTTTGTGATTTTACAATGGTTTTGCCAACACTTAAATATTAAATGTTAAATATAAATGTAGCATGTCAACTGTAAACAATTTCTGACCTCCCCATAGATGATTACACGCATGTCATATAGAATACTGCGGCTCCAGAGTACATTTAGATCTCAGCCTCCTCTATCTTCAAGGAAAATCCATCATGTTACACCCCATTGTGAATTCACATTACTATGCTACAGTGTACAAGCTTTTATTTTCAGAGGTAGCATTTAAAGTATACAGCGAAATTATGTTTTTTTTAACCTTGATTGTTTGTTATTGTGATAATGGAAATTTACATAAACCATCACAGGATGGAAACAGTAAATAAATCTAAAGGAAAGACATCAATAATGCATTGTGAAAGTATACCTACATGAATACATTTCCTGCCATTTACCTTGGTATACAAAACGGATTTGTATTGATTTCCTCATTTTTCCTTTCTTTGGTTTTGTTACAAGATGATACATAATTATACAATTAAACAACAACAAAGGGAAAATAAATAAACATAAATAAATGAATTTTTGGTCAGCCTTGTGACTTTTGCTAAATACCCATTTGACTGCTTTTTAATGTAAAAAAAAGACCTATAATGATTAAAGGTTATAAAGAATACAAATACGTACTGGTAAATAGGGTTTGGTTCATTTAAAATAATATCATACTTGGAAAATTGTGTTTTTTTGTATTGTTATAAAATATAATTATGAAGGAAGCCATATATATATATGTAAATGTCTCTGTAAATTTATATACATATATTCTCCATATTCTTGTATAATAAAAGTATGTAGTCTTTACAGTTGGCCCTAATGTTGCTTAGTGAATAATTCTGATGACTGTTTCCAACCGAGGACAAAGTAAGCACCTCCTACTCATCCTCCCCACTCCCCTCTCCATAGAACGAAACTACGCATACGTATCTAGACTTCCACGACATATTGGCTTTTCAAGAGCCATTATAATCCTTCTATGGAAATAGTCAGCTTTTTCAACTACTAGATAGAGGTGACTAAATGGCATATATATTATTGTTTCCATATACTTTCATAAATCATTGCATGGCCAGTACTGGGACATTCATGCCTATGGGCCCCATTGCGGTTGCATTATCTTCTTTTGCTTTCTTTACTACTTTCTGACATACAGCAGTGCCAAAAACTAGTAATCTAAGTGCATCATTTTATTTGTGAAAAGCAATTAAGAGTCATCAATCCCTATGGGAAACATATTACAGTGTTCATAGTATGTGTAAATTATTCTGTGTTATGGCATTTCTTTCTGTATTTTAGGATAAGAAAAAAATGTCAATCTCTTCAATCATTTTCTAGTATGTGTCAAACAAAATGTTCTTTTTTCAAGCACTTGTTTCAAGTCTGTCTCAAGATGTGATGATCAATGGATGTAGTTACCCATTTCATTCACCACAAAGGAACTGCCAGCAAAGATGTAAAGCTAAATTACTGGAAACCTATTTTTGTTATCATCTGAAATGGCTCCACCTGAATGTGGAATCTTCTCTACAGAAAAGATAGAAAGTATATCTTAAAGTGTTTGAAATATGATACCGAAAAAATAATCTGTAAACATTTGATATTGAAGACTAACCTTAATTATAAACATTACCACTCCTAACTCCTAACTAAATGATGGGTGCTTTTCCAAGGGTTTGGCAATCCTTGCTTAAAATTCAGGAAAACAAAACTTAGATAAATACCATTGGATTTTTTAGGGCCAATGGCCAAACTACTGAAAAAATGGAACATGAAGCACAACTGTGAAAAAAAGGCAAAAAAGGGAGAGGGTCTTTTATGCAGCTTCAAACTAAAAGTGAAAATAACAAAATTCTTTGAAAAACTTGCTTAAATATGCCAGTAAAGTTGTATGGGGTGTTATAAAAATACTAAACATAAGTACTATTTTCACATAATGCCCCTGATTCATCAATGAAATCCGCGCTCGCTGGAAGCGCGAAAGTACGTGCGGCCAGCGATCGCGGATTACCGCGGTCCGGACTCGAGTGTGCGCGTACACTCGCCTCACTACCAGCCGGATTCCAGCCTTCACAATAGAGGGGAACAGTGACTTTTAATGCAAGATCGCCAGTAAAAAGCTGTCGGATAAGCGCGGCTCCGTGCGCAAGCTTTTTCCGTTGCTGAATAGCGCGTCCGCGTACGATTCCGGATCGCTAATACGAATGCGCGACCGATAATCCGATTCTGCTTGATGAATCAGGGGCAATATATTGCATATTCCAATTTTTATTGTTCTAAGATCATTCAATGATAGATAAATATGTGGCTAGCAAAAAGGAAACAATTTGCTACATTTTGCAAGTGTTTGACTGAGAAGAACAACTGATTTACTAATATATAATATAAGTTGAGCAGGGAGACTGGGCAAGGGCTAGTTATTTCAAGGGTGTGATGACTGGAAGAATTTTTATTCCCGGATGATGAGCAGTAGGGGGGAGTGGTAGGATGGAATTTAGCTATTTTTCTTGTAGACAAACCTTTAAGAAGACAAAAGAATATTATCTCATGCAGCAATTAAAGATTTGCATTTGTAACTTTGTAATCTGTATGACATTTGTGCCTACAAAAACATATTTTCTGAGTCAAAAAAGCTAGAAAAACTAAAAGGGATGGTTTGGTGACTTCTAAATTATCTCACATTTACATTAAAAGAGAGAAGTATCACTGATTAGAAGAATTGGTTACCAATACTACAAAGGCTGTTGGCCATTCAGTATATGCACCCAATAAGTTGAATTTAAAGTTCTATAGCTATCTGGTTCAGAAGATGTAGGTACTAAGAAAACTGATTTAATCTTAGTGCCACATTTCAATAAAAGTCAGGGGTTTTTAGAAAATGTAAGAAGTTCATTCAAAGCAGAGACAGAATGAAATGAAGAATGCATCAGTTATATCATAGGTTAAATCCAACTAGATTTATTTGATCAATAGAGGATTTATTACAGGGAGGAAAATAATTTCAAATGTTATTCAAAATCTAAGAAAATCGTTTCACGATAGAATATATTTTAGTGTTAGGACATTTTCTGGTTAATAAAATTACCATGAAAATAAATCAACATCAGAATTTATTCAGACCACAGCTCAATGGGTTTTGTAGTTTCAGATCAAGAGTGAAGGTAAGAAGTCTAGATGAAATGTTCACTTTTTTACAAGTTACCTTTGGGACATTTTTATCATAATGAATATACAAATTAATTATACAAGTATAATTTTTAGTTTACTACAATAATGTCTGTGCAGGTTTTTGAAGATGATAACACATCTACTTTGGGCAAAAATATGCTAATGTTAAAAAATAACAGAAATATTTAAAAATACAAAATAGTGAGAGAACTAGAGGAATTTATCGAGATAGACCAGACATGGTAGCAAATCATAAAAGTTATCTTCTAAATTGGTAAAAAGGAAAAAAATAACATCATCACTAAGATATTAAAGCTAGCTAAGGTTAATAGTTTATGGTATAGAAAAAAAAAGTAGGGAATTTTAATTTAAATCTTTTAAAGTCAATACTGCCTAATGACTTCATAAAACATCTAAACATATTTGAATCAGGATCTAAAAAATATAATGACTGTCATAGATTAGTAAACTGGGAATGTAAGGTCTTATACATGCAAACTAAACATGATTATTGCCAGTCTATTTAGAAATATAAAACTTTTTTTTGTAGTAGTAACTGATCATTTTTCCCATGGTACTCCTGGGAACATTGTGTACCCAAAAAGGAAACATTGGTCGTCTTGACTAGAAAGCCTTTGATTATGCAATGGGGCCATAAATGGAACTTTGACAGGATTCCCTTTAGGTGCAACTGTCTCTGATGTTAGGGGAACCTGTATCAGACCTATAATTTATGGTTGAATTTCTAAATAGTTAGATTTCTGAGGTTGAATAGGTTTAGCGAGGGGTGTGAATTTCATCTTTGATATTTAATTTTGCAGTACTGTTCTTGTAGGTGTGTTTGTAGAAACTAAATCAGTAAGCCTTTCATTCTGTAAAGGGGATTTCTAATTGTAGATTTGGCAGTGGAGATAGAGTCTATTTAGAAATATATATCAGTTAAAAGGTTTGGATCCTTGCAGGATATAAATTCAGAAAAGTAAAAATATCTGTGGTTAAACAAAAGCAGCAGCTATACCCCTCCTGGGAGGGAGTGCACATAGAGATTTTGATATCTGGGATTGCATTTTGCCAACAAATGTGATAAAATATATGATCCTAATTATCTTCCGGCTGGAGATTCTATTCTTAGACTACTGAAAGGGATGGGAAGGGCTACCATTATCCCTAAGTGGACGAGTAAGTTTAATAAAAATCTAATATGCCATAAAGACTGATATACTTGATATAATCCCTGACTCTTAAAATTATCCAGTGGATGTGTCTAGATTAAATAAGGGTATAAAACGTTTCTGTCAGAGGGGAAGAAAAAGCAGAATAAATGGTTTCATTCTGTTTCATTAAATTCTGGACAGACTGGGTTGGGACTCCCAAATATTGTATGGTATGATATCACTGCCCTGGTAAAAAATGATTTGGCTTGGCTTTTAGGAAATGAAAGTTTGTAGGTCTGGATTTAAAAAAAACAGATAGCTGGATACCTAATCTCTGGAAGGCTTTAAACGTATTTTGGATAGCCCAGAAGCAAAACTTTGGCGACTATTATGGAAAATATTATGGTGTCTGTGAATGGATAGGCTAAATTACACTTTATCCTAGAAAACATGGAAACTTTGGATGGATTATGGAAAAAGCTTTCTTTGAGGTGTATATATAAATTTAAATATATTTAAGTACCTACATTCCTAACCATCAGATATCAACCCTGACAACAAACTACCAGCAACAGGGTTAAAGAATGATGAGCTAGATATTGGGATGAAATTCTAGTATTTAATTTCTTTGAGTAACATAACATGGTATATTAGTAATAGAAAAAGATCAGCTGCAGAGATCACAGACAATACTAGTCTTTAGCCTTCTGCTAGCCTTTCTGATGACACAGCTACCAGAGTTCAGCTCCTTAATATTATCAAACATGTTTAAATTTACCTATCATTGATGGACTCACTACCTCCAACAGAAATCTGTTTAAAGTATTTCACATTTCAAGCACCTCTAGGAATATCAACCCTTTTTCATTTTATTTTTGCATCATCAACAAAGAGGCGAGCAAAACATTGCAATTTGCTATGACTGAGGTTGCCTTAAAGTGAATGTCCTATTAGAGAAAACTGATGTCATTTTCTATGGAGGAGGATGCAGTGGGATGCTTCCCTTGTGTCCTACCCCCGACCTGAGCAGTGTTGTGTGTAAAGCACTTGTTCATTCTATTATCACTAGAAATTATCATAAAGAATCATTTCTAGCTACACGAAAAAACTTTAAACAAACATACAATAAAAAAAAAAAAAAAACTTAAAAACTGCCTTTTAAGACTTTCCTACCCCAGCAATTCTTAGGTGCAGGAGACCAGGATATCTTGTGCACCCTGGTTTTCTCTGCTGCTACTGGGACTGAATGAACTTCCGCCCACCTGCATCGGAGTTACCTCACCCTGACCCAGCCAATTAAGATGGACAAAGATTAAAAGCAGGAAGAGAAAAAGCAAGAGGATGGCTCCCACAATAAAATGGAGACAGGAGAGTATATTTAAAAAAATTGCAATCAGGCAGGTAAGAGTATTTTATTGTAGGGGTCTGTCCGACTGCAATCTTTTTAGAAAAAGGGTTTAGTTCTGCTTTAACCCCCCTGACGGTGTTCCCAAATGTGTCGCTCGGGGTTAATTTTATATATTAAAAGCAGTAACCCTAACTACACTCGGGGTAGTAGTGTAAAGATCCTACCTGCTCCCCTTGATCCAGTGGCGTCCTCCAGCGATGCCCAGTAGGGTTCTGTGTCCCCTGGCATCGCATCCCCGGTGTGATCAATGGGATGCATGAAGCGTTGGTACGCTGGGGAAGCATGGCCTGGCGGGAAATTGATCACAGTACTAAAGGGATCAAAAATAAATACAAAAAATACATAATTTATTAATACTAATATAACAATAATATTGCACCCTTGTTTGGAAAGATTTCAGTGTTTTTGATTAAATTAAACTTAATGTTATTATATTATTTTATTATTTTTTATAATCATTATTTATAATTATTTATTATATTAAAATTTATGCTTTGTGTTTCAAACTTTATCATACCCGGGAGTTACTTTCAACAATTACAGGCCTGCAATATTAAACAACAAATTTCCATGCAATGTACAATGTACCGCTTTTGACTTAAATTATTTAATTAATTAAAATACTGACATAATCAGACCGCCATTTTTCTCATTTATTTATGTATAAAAAAAACTGTATTTACCAAAACCTGTAACCAATATTACAATGCTATAGAAAGATACCTCTGTGTTACCTGTGACCTGTCAAAAGCACAGATTTTTTCTGTTATATACAAGAAGTCATGAATAAGAATGGACAAAAAAGATTAATTAATAAAACACAGCTTCATAAGCAAACAAGTGCAACATACCAAGAAAATGTGCTGACAATTAACACATGACTCAGAGAGTAACATGCAGACACAGAAACAAAACTTCCAAAACTTTGCTGACCACAAAGAGTAACCAATATAGATCTGAGTAAAAGCAAACAAAAAAAATCAATCAATAAATATGCATTGCTGCTAATGAATGAAATACTAGCAAGGACCCTTTAAAAAGAGAATCCACCAACCTCTTATTAGTTGTAGTGTCACACCAGAGTACCGTAGGTTAATTAACCCTGCAATTTCTTCACCCCTTGCTCCAATGCTTTAAAAATCTCCTGCTCGGTCTCTCTGCTCTCTCCTTCCTCTTGGTATCCCTCCGCGTGCCATGTGACCACCACAGGGCTTACTTTTGGGGGAGGGCTTATATTTCACCCTTGCATGATTAGCATGCTAGGGCTTTCTTTCGGGGTAGGTCTTATTTTCAGGGAAACACAGTAGTATTTATATAGTGCCAACATATTACGCAGTGCTTTACAAAATCCATACTCATGTCACTAGCTGTCCCTCAAAGGGGCTCACAATCTAATGTCCTTACTATAGTCATATCTTATGTCTTTATATGTTAATATTTATGTATATTAATCTTTCTATCCAACTCCTGGTTGTACCTGTTCTCTGGTCTCAGTACTTTCTGAGCTACTGACCTGGAACAAAAATACAGATCAGTAGTTGTGACTTCACTTCACTTATTCAATACTTGCTCTGGCCTATTAACTTAACTTGGAGCATTGAAGCCAAGAGACAGCCAGGCAATTAGTATTTTGAAACAGTGGACAACAATAGCAATTTTTATGGAACTGCAATGACTGGTTTACTCCACCCATAAAAGAGGAGGGATGGCTGTTTTCTTTTTTTTTTTTTTTGCCAAGGCAGAAAATATTTTTTCTGGCAAATATGAAATATTCCATATAAATAAATTGTATTTTCATGTGCAGCCAACTCATTGTTTTTCTCTGTCTAATAATCAATAATAATAACAATTTTCTCAAAAAAGTAGATGATTCAGAACAGTGACACATTCTATTCTTTCCCTCTCTTTTTATAGTGACCCTCAATCAGAAACAGAGAATCAGCAAACAAGTTCTGCTCTACTCTCTATTTAGATAATATTATCCTAAGAATTCAGTGTCAAGATTGCACATTTTTTTATATGTATTTGTAAATCCCAGATTTTTACATATAGTAAAAACAGATATAGAAACCAGTTTAAATGCAAAATAAGTCTCAACAAGTCTATAATACCAACAAACAGGTTGTGGAAAAATACATTACCTCTAATGGCAATGCTCCACATAAAATAAGCCACTGAATGTGCATGCAAGTAAAATGAAAAACATGACTCAAATTGCTACAAATGCATACAAAGAATGTGAAAACAGTTTACCACCTATTTGTAATATCATGTCACAAACCATTTTATGTGCATCTGCATCAATTTTTTCACTCAAGCTACTCTGTGTGTCATTTTATTAATTTAGGCAGCGATCTCGCTACCCTCTAACATATGCACATTCATATCTCCCATCGAGCCATATTTGGCCAGACTCCAAATTAAAAAAAAAAATCTAAAATTCTGATTTTAGAAAAAAAAAGCAGGTCTGTTCATCTGCACTTTTCATAATTGCTCTGTCCTTTTTTCAATGGGTAATTTTTTTCCAGCCATGTACCAAACTTAATGTCCTGACTTGGCAATTTTGTTCTCAATGTGACATTAGCTTTTGCTAAGTATTTCACAATGTCCTCATCAATTTAGTAACAATGAGTGACATGCCAAGTCAGCCTACAACTGTGCTATCTGAAGTGTTACCTCATACATAACATCGGGAACAGACTGATTTTACAAGAGTGCCTTTTGTGCAATTGTTCTTTTAACTAAATTAAATATAATTACATATTTTCTCAGATTTGTAAAACAGACTAATGCATTGAATTAAAGAATATTGCCTCTTAATGCGCACAGCTGTGTCAATGTTAATGTTTAATCCACTGTATTTAATCGGTGGACTTCTTTAGAAGAAGTCACTACTCCATTCTTGCTTTTATCCTGCAGCTTATCTGTAGGTGTTCTATTCTGTTGGCCCCAGTGGGTGACCTTCACCATAGAATGGCTGGAAGGGGCTGGCAACAGAAAGGGCAGAGCTGCTATCAATCAATAAGGCCACCAGCTAAATGGTATACTGAGCTTGCCTTCAGGGAGTATTTGTCCATTCTTGGGTGCTCATTCTGCAGCTTTGCATAATAGATTACAAGTCAGTCAAAAATTAGTGGCTAGTACCAGACAGCCACCTAAAGCCAAAAATCGCTTTAACATTGTTGCATGGGGTTTTCTTTCTAGCCTATTACAAAATAGAACAGTGTAAAATAGTAGAATTTTGGTTTTTTAATTTAAAGTGAACCATGTTATTCCCTTTGCAAGCCCATGTAATATTACCTGTGCATAGAATTAGTTGCACGTTTTTTCTTAAATTCCTAGAAAGCAGCTGGGAAACTACATAAAAAAAACAACAAAAAGACTAAGTTTAGTCAGGCATGCCTTGGCAGCTTCCAACAGTTAATACTTTATTAGCTAATCATCCACCCCCCTTTTTGAGCCAGAGTTTTATTGTGTGACAGTGGTTAGCAATGGCCATTAATGAACTGTTCACTACTGTCTCCATTCATTCACTTGCATGAGAAAGTGATATTCACACTGCAACCTCACCGATCATCTTAACTTCGCTTTAGTTCACTGCCAATAGGAAAAAGAATAACAATGCAGGAAAAAAGAGAAAAGATAAAGTTGATCTGTACACAAAAGCACAAAGTACTTCAATGAAAACCATTGTCAGAATGAAACTGAAATGTCTGAAGAGTTAGTAGATCCCCAGACATAGTCACTTGAAAGTACTTGAAATGTGAATTTTGAATCTCTTTGTAAAAATAAAGTTTAATTTAGCAACAATTGCAATATTTTCAATTGCTCAGACAAAAACATCAAATTGATGTTTATCATATATTTGGGCAAAATTTATATTTGAAAAAAACACTGTACCTGTTTTATTAAAGCTCTCCAAGGCTGGAGAGGATAAACTTTCTTCAGTGAAGCTGGATGATCCAGGAAACCTGGAATGGATTTAGTCCAGGATTCAAACAAACAGAAAATTACTTTGAAGAAATCCATGCAAAGTTTGCTGGTTCACCCAGGTTCACTGATGAAAGTATATCATCTCCAGCCTTGGATAACTTTAATAAATCAGACCCACTATGTGAAAATAAAATGTAGGCTTGTATATAAAATACCAAACACTACATGAACAGAATTTTTTGGACAGTAATGCCTGTACCTGTTGATCATTTCTAGATTCACTTTTACTAGTTGTCCTATAGCTAGATAGCAGTGTGATTAGTGGTGTGAATACTCATGGTGACCATATGTAGTAGATTACTCCCCAATAGTGATACGTGGTGAGACATTTAGCTGTCCATAAATGGCCCAGTTTTACCTGCACATGAGTGTTTTATAAAAAATATTTTCCAAGGAACTCTTTTTGCTAATGCAATGGTAGGTATTTGAGGAAATGTTTTCAGCATAATAAAAATGTGTTTCTCCTAAGCATTACTCAGATCAGTAAAAATTTCACATATGTCCAGTGTCCATCCTAATTCATGTCAACAGGCGTTGTTTATCTAAATTTCACATGCCTTTGGAATGTTTTTCAATTGCAGGTCAGCAAATTCCTATTCACTGTAATTAAGAGTTACTTGTGGCAGTTCGGAGGCTGTAGACTTGCTTTGTATTGTGCTAGACACAGTTCAAGAAAACAAAAACATAAAAAAAACAAAGTATTTGGCTGAAACATCTGTTAATATGAACCCTCATAATAATAATAAATATTTTTAGTGTGAGCATTGTAAATACCTGAATAAAAAAAATATCTGGTTATTACAATAAACTGTACAGCAATCTCCAAAACATCAGAGAAGGGCATCAAAGAAGAGAGATTCCCTCATTAGTCTGTTGTTGCTCCTTTATGGTCCAATCACTGGCTAATGCAAGGAAGGTTGCAAGATTCTTTCACTTAAATGCACCGTGGTAATTCCACAACTGGATGGGCCTATTTTTGGCAGGTAAAACAGGAAGGGGACTTGGTATCGGATCAAAATGTTGGAGACTGTGCCAAAAATAGGGTATTTTTCTGGTGTGGGCAATGGTATTTTTTCCTGAAACTGTAGAAAATAGTAATCCACCTTTAAATAACTGTTCATTTACAAATACAGAATGCAAACCATGGTATGTAGAAATAGGTAGGAGTTTATTTTTGATGGCAAGCAAGACATCTGTCAGCAGCAAGTCTATAAATTTTCTAAATCATTTGCAGCAGGTTGCTTTACTGATCCCAATTCAGTACTCTAGAGCAGTGCCTTGCTTTTATTGCCCTCTGTCAAACACACTCAGCCTTCCCCCAGAGATGCATGGCACATAGTTTTAAGCAGCAATAAGAATGCTTATCCTCCTGATATATACTTAAGAAACATGAGATCCATCTTCATAGGATTCAACATCTGTCCATCCTCACTGTGGGTAATGGCGCTTGGAATTCAAACTTAATCTGATTCTATGACACTTTTTTGTGATTAATGCAAATAAATGAAAAGTATCACAGACAGTACTCAACTCTGTTTAGGGTGTAACAAGACTTTTAAGAAAAGGAACACATATATTATGCTAAAGGAAATTAAAAAATAAGGCTGCTAGTGTTAATCTTTCCTTTTTAGGAATGCTAGCTTTTGGCTAATATGCTGAATCTTTGGCTTTATTGCAATCCGAATCACCAAAATGCAACCAATATTGAATTTTAAAATTTTGACACTAACATTATCCTTTCTTGGGGTCAGACTCATAATCACTGGAGGCAGACACAGACAGGCATTAGGCATTTTCAGATTAAGGTCAGCGTGCTCAGACTCTACTCCCCTAGGGAAACTGTGGATCATACCACCTGTACTTTACCAGCAACTACTTTCCCCCATCCATGCACATGATAATATATGACAAGAGCTATACTTCTAAATTCAGCCACTGACAAATGGAATCATCCCTTGCCTTACTTTTTAACATGGCAATACTCCTTACTAAGTTTTGTGAGGTTATGGGTTTGAAAGGCTAATGCATGTAATTCTGACCCTGGCCTGAACAAGTATATAGGGCTGGAGTTCAGAGTTTTCAGACTTCTATGGCTGTGTAAAAAAGGATATGACAGATGTAATAGGGCATTGGGTAGTGACTGAAGTGTATGGAGAACACTCACACAGATACAAACAGATGGCTCACAGTATTTAGGCAAGTGTACCTAACAGAACTTTATATTACAGAACTTTATAATGTCGTGTCTGACATTGCTCGGCACTCTCTACTATCGCATGAGACTCAGTGGTCACAATTAAGTTCCTCTAGATCAGGGGTGTCAAACTCTGGCCCGCGGGCCAAATCTGGCCCTCAGGGCTTTTTATGGCCCCAAAAGAATTCAAAAAATGAACTACATCTGGCCAGCCTGCCCCCGTTACCACCTCACATAATTATTTTCAATACATGCCTTACATAGACATTATTCCTCCACACCCATCATGTGACACAAAGCCTAGGCAATGATCAAATTGTGCCTGATTGTTTCAATCCATTAGAGACTAAATGGTGTAATATTTAGTGTCAGACAAACTTGTGATGTGAGAGGATGAACAACACACAGCCTGCATAGATAGATAGAAATGAGTCTTTTCAACCCTAAAGTGTGTGTAGAGGGGTTTGTTTTTGTTATTTATTTATGAAGTAGTAAATTTCCTCAATAAATTTCAAGTTTGGCCCCTGACTTGGTCTAAGGTTTTTTTTTTAGCCCTCTGTGTATTTGAGTTTGACACTCCTGCTCTAGATCATGCCAAAACACAAAGAAAGCCCTCTAGGATCTGCTAGTTCCATGTATTTGGAGGTTGTCATGTTACTTCACTGTAGGTATAAGCTGCATGCCTATTATAGGTCAATTACCTAGTAGTTAATAAAAATATGATCACAACTAAAGTCCCAAAACGTGCACTTACAAAGGTAGGTCCCACATTTCTATCCTTGTCAGGATCAAGATTACTTAAAGGTGATGGCCATATTGCTCTGTACCACACTGCCATCAATGATACTTTTTGTTTAGGAGTTGTACAAAATTAAACTTTTAGTGGCTTAAACTTTTGGTCAGCACTGGAGACAGATTAGGGCAGAATAGGGTCCTAGGCAAGGTAGCTGTATTTCACCTGCTTTTCCTTACATTGATATTATTTTCAATAGGGAAACACAATCTGTCCAATTTGCATTGTTTGTATTGGCATGACCAGCCCCACCAGATTATCTTCATAAAGTAAATTTAAAGATTTAAATAAAGTTTTCCCCCGATTTATGGCAGAAGCATAGACTTGCAGTTTTGCTCCCTAGATTTTCAACTTGAGTCCACTGCAAATGTATCACATTCTGATTTGCCAGTGTAAGATCTGGTGAAGTACAATGTGCTATATGGGAAGAAGTTTTTTTTATATAATAATATTGCCGAACTGTGTCATATATCCGTCATCATTTTATTTACTAAAAGGTAGAAGCACGTTCCAAAATAATACTGCTTTATATTCTCTTTCCAAATGGCAAGATCCTGCAACATTCTAATGTGTTTCTTTCCCTTCCTCGGGCTGCAGAGAGCCAAGAATTATCTGTGCCTGCAGAGGCCGTCAAACACAATATGTAAAATAAAAGATTTATACTGCAGCTCTCTCCCTGAAACATCTTTATTTCCTCTATCATTCCAGACCACTAAACCTCGTCTGCATTGTATCACTTAGTCATAATTTGTAGATTATGCTCTGCTAATGTTCAATCCAACTATCTACTTTGTAAAATAAAAGCCATAATTACTTCTGGTAGTATTTCCTAAAATGTTCTGGCTTTATTTTAAAGTTGTACAGCAACATCTGAAATGTACAACTTATTACTGTGAGCCAGCAAGTGTAGATGCAAAAGGCTTTACAGGACATCTAAAATTCATTCATTTTAAATCTAAAATTATATGTCAGATCCACAGGCAAGGGACTTTTCATGCATAGGCGTGTGATCTGGAAATGATCAATCACCCTAACTTCAGAAGGAGCTCAGTCTAATGTCTTTGTATAATGACGAAGAGACGTACAGTTACAGAATTAAAGCCAATGTGGACTAAAGGGACCTTTATGTTAAAATTAAACATTTTGATATACAGTTATATGTTTTCTATATTGTGCTTGTAAATCTGCAGCATATATGTATGTGTTCAACATGTATGTGTCTAACAGCTTTCAGGGTTTCAGCACATGTAAGGGTTTTTCCTACTTTTTGTCACAACAGAAGGTAATGGGGACACAGTTTCATTTAGTTATTTTAACACAGTGTGGGTTAATATGCACACTTAAAGGGAATAGTGTTTGAATATATTGATTGTTTAACTCCCCATGTGGTATAATTATGTCCGTATTTTTGTCAAAAGCGGTACATTGTTTTGTGTGGAAATTTGTTGTTTAATAATTCTTAGGAATAACTACCGGGTAAGATAAAGTTTTAAACACAAATCATAAATTATAATATAATAAATAATTATAAATAATTTTATAAATAAAATCAAATTTATGAAAATTTTTTTTTAATTTGTCCAAACAAGGGTTTAATAATTGAATAAACTTATTTGGGTTTATTTTTTTTATAACTTTATCACTGTGATCAATGGTTAATTTTCCGCCAAGCCACACCTCTCGGCGTACTGACGCTTCACGCATCACATCGATCCAGCCGAGGATGTGATGCAGAAGCCAGACGGGGATTGCTAAGGACGCCATTGGATCGAAGGTAGCAGGTAGGATTTTTTTTTCCTACTCACTCGAGGTTACCACGTTTGGTATGTAAAATTCACCCAGAGCCACACTCAGGAATACCACCAAGGCGGTTAATTTAAAGATTTTCTTTTGTATCACTGACTCCCGAGGAAGCAAATGTGGAACGTGTTGATTAACATGGCTGTGTATAAGGGAGAGTAATATAAAAGACTCTTTTACTGTCTTTTTCAAATAAAGTATTTAATATAGTATCTTTAATGTCCCCTACAATTATATACCGGTACATTTATTCCAATAGGGACAAAGACAAGAACACAACCTTAACCTCTATTTCCTGTATAGGCAAAACAAAAAAAGCACATAACCATCTCCCCAGCAGGATCACATAAAAAAACAAAATAAATTCAAACAAAATTTTAAGTGATGATGAATCCAGGCTGTGTCACAAATGCCAGACTTAATGGTGACATCAGACCTGATAGTTTTCAATCACAGAACAATCATCAAATATTATGATTGTTGATTGTCAATACTAAACTTTAATGAATGATTCGAGAATAATTGGTGAGAGCCACTGTAGTACAGAATTTTCAAAGTTATTTGAAATGCCTAGGGAGCAGGTTCTCTATCAACCTATTATATAGATTTCTATTAGAACATGAATAGAGGGGAAATCTAGAGATACTACTTTAATGCTTAATGTCAAGTTCTCAAATGCATTAAAACATAAAAATCTAGAATCTGACTAGCTGAAGTGGACACCCCCATTATTCTTTTCTTTCAATCTAATACATTCTTTGGGTATGCAGTTATAAACAGGACATTACTAGAACGAATGGCGTTATGGTACTTAAAATAAGGATACTCATTCCAATGGCACAGCTGTAAATACAATTATACAAACATTCTCAATGCCATAATGAAAACATAAAACACCCATCAAATTCCACAGTTAGTAATAAAAAAACCAATCTCAATGTCACAGACATGAATAGAAAACATCCATCGATAATAAAACATTATCTAAATGCCATAATTGTTAAACAAATATCAAACCATCATCCCAATGTCACACTTGTTTATAAAATACAGTAATCATTGCTACAACAGTATACTTCCAATTAGAAAAAAATTAGTCTGGAAACTAGTGATTGGAATTCACATATTCAAAAAAAACATATAAATGGCTTAGATTTTAGGTTTATTTATTTGGTTAATTATTAATTTATTTGTAGCAAAAGTATGCTGAGGATTGTAAACTTGTAACACTCACAATTAAAATTTTAAAAACATTTACAAGTTATTGTTTTTATGGTTACAAAAACATAGAAAACATTATTTGTTATACATACAAATTGTCAATAAATGACTAGGATACTGCAATGATGTTGTTTATTTTACTTTTAAAGGTCCTTGACGCGTTTCACCCGTAGGCTTCATCAGAAGGACACTAAGTTAGCAGCATTCCATAAATCTATTCATGTGTTATCAATTAAAATAATTTCATGAATCAATTATGTTGCAAAACAAGAGATTTTCTCTAGTGCATATCACCAAAGCAAGCTTTTTTGTTGGGATGTGGTTGCTATTTGTTTGACTGTGAACTTCCACCAAAAAGTGCTTTATATTGTCAAAAATCATCATACATTATGTCATTTTCCAGCGTGATATGATGGAGTACCTTAGCATTCAAGAAAATATTATGGAGACACAGCCATGGCTTGACCACCTCCTTTGCTCTAATTTATTTATTGGCTGTCAGCGTCTACAGGCTGGATTGGCTGAGCCTATGCTATACCATTTAGTGAAAGGTATATGTGTGGGATAAATGAACTTGAAATTTAGCTCAGATTTCTCAGATTCTGAGTCCTGATACAAGGTTGAAATAGCTTAAAAAGGAGTCAAAGCTATCCACCACTATTATCCAATAATTTGATACCCCTATTTTATACTGTGTTTCCGTTCTCAGATCCATCATGGAAAATTCAGCACCACTTATAATCTTGAACTGAGCACAGTAAGGTTGTATTTTTATTGCCTGGACAAAAGAAATGTGCGACGGCCACAGCAAACATGATTACTATGAAGTGGCTAGTGCTTTAAGAAAAAAAAATACCTTAATTGGAAATTGCTTAGAATAAAACACCTTTGCACAGGTAGCCATGGTATCTTGAAATCAGAAGAGTGTATTTATATTAGCAAACTTCCAGATTATACTATAATGTAATATACAACCTATTCATATGATGAGATGGTATTCATTATGGAATATACTCTACACAAGGACATCATTCTTATACCTGCCAGGCTCAGTTTGAATGGTTTATCCTAAACAAAACTTCTGTATTGAAAGAGGTCGTTTTTTTTGTTTTGTCTTTTACAATGTCCTTGACATGTTGATTAAAGAGGGGGAAAAAACCTTCTTGACAAGAATGTGAGAAGTGTCAGAGAAAGCTGATTAGAGTCCCGTAGGATAAGAATAGATAAACAAGAGTTTGTGTGCTATATTCTCTCCCTATGGCTGCCCACAAAAAGGACCTTTCTCAAGGTCTTGTTAATTGATAAATGCCTTTTAACAGAATTCTGAAGATTGAGAGCAGAGATATGCATGCGTATAACCGCTTAGGGGAATTATAATGCCTCTTTAATTAAACGCCTTTATTAGGATAGATTCTAACAGCTAACCTTGATCTTATTAGAACTGCAGGGCTTCAGATAATAGTACAAATAACACTGCACTGATAAAAATGTATGCTAGCACACATACAAAACATAATTTTCTCTCCACTGTGAATATGCACATTTAATAATCTATGACCTTTTGTGTGTATGTATTTACATTTATGTGTGTTTTCTATATATATGCATAATGATTTACCCCTAGCCATACACAGAAGAATGCAACAGCCCAATAGTTTTTTTTACAGGTTATTGCACAAAAAGATTTCCTAAGCCTGTTATCTGGTTCTAAGCAAAAATACTAGGTGATATTTTGATATATTCAGATAACGTAGCACCAAGCAAGAATTATTGCATGTGCATTCTCAATAAATATTATGTATAAATTCTTTATACATTTTAGAATAAAAATGAGTAGTGCAGAAAGACCACATCCTTATATCTATTAGAGCCCATATATGTAAACCTGGTTCAAAACAAAACTGGGGTTTTATTTTTGCCTACAAACATCTGCCAACATTATCAAATTTTTAAATCTTATGTATGTAAACCTTAAAACATATGTATTGCATATGGCATTAGCATATGGCTTAGCCTCCTGCCGCTCAGATCAGTAGGTGATAAGCCATGCCCCGCATCAAGCCCCATTCCAGCGTTATTCTATACTATACAATGAGGATTGTAACCCAATGGACACTGCTAAAGCCCCATACACCCTCTCACCCCCTGCCCAGCCCAAGCATCAGCCCAAGGACATGCAAAGTTATCCCCCTCTGTCCTTGACATCATTTAGGCCCCTGGAAACAAACCCATATGACTAGGGATTAAGGAATCAGTAGGGAGGCCTCACTGTCATGTGACAACAGATAGAGAATTAAAAAGTAGGTATAGTATTACAAGGGCTGTTGTTTAAAACTTTAACATGCTTATTTGTATATGATACTGCTCTTATGCACCATGTCATTGCTTTTTATATTATTATTATTATTAATAAACAGGATTTATATAGCGCCAACATATTACGCAGCGCTGTACATTAAATGCTTTTTATATATTTTAAAGACATAAAACATTAAAGTTTCAAGAACTAGAATTACCACAAATTTTAAACATTGTTAACAGATGAAACGAAACCTCTTCCTGATTAAATTTGATCCTCAAATGAACACAAGCGTCAGCAAAGTGGATCTGTTTGTTTGAGCCTTTTTTACTCTCAATAGACTGAATCGTCTGTTTAAGAAAACAGCAGTAACGAGATGTGAAATGTGGAACAAAGGGTAATTTGCAAGCAACCGTATTTAAGACTGATTAACCCTTTTGAAGATAAAAAATACATGCAAAAACTTCTGTTTGAAGTATTAATCCACACCACCATGTCTATACCTAACCTTCAAAGGCCTAATAAAGCTTACAGAACAATGTCCCTAGCTACATAAGAGGTTAGAAGCTTTCCATCAAAAAATAAGCATTCTACAGCTGAAAAGATTTAATTACAAAAAGACTATGCTTACCTATTCAGCAGAGGGGAGGTAACAATCCTTTATACTTAAAAAATATACAATTGACAAAAATGATTCATTGCCATGGAAATATCTATTTTGCCATAGATCTTTGTATCTGATGTCTGCATCAGTTAATGCAACTTTTCTCAAGATCATATATTCAATGGCTTTGTAGTCAGATGACAAGGTTGTGGAATTTTCTGTTGAATAATATAGGACACATTGATTTCTATACTAACAGTAAATAAGAAAAACAGATCACCAATTCACAGAAATAATATTTAGATGAGATGTTAACCTAAACAAAGGTTAGCCAGATCTCACTGCCTATGCCAGTTTCAGGTAGCATACAAACTGCCCATGTGATACAAATATTATTTTATAATGTCATTACATAGTCACTAAATGTGCTATCTGAAAGGCTTTGCCTGTACCTTACAGAATATAGCTATGTAAAATTGTGGGACTGTGTCGACACAAAGTTTGAGAAAAGCTATTATAATCACTGAGCTTAAATAATATTTTTTTTAGCATGAGAGACACTGTTAGTCTTTTGTTTTTTTATTACCCATTACATTTCGTAGAAAGTTCTGTATACAATTAGTGTTTATAGCAGTCATGATTTGAACCGGACTACATAGAATGCTGGCTGATGAACAGTATACATGTCAGTTGCATTGCTGGACTTTTTTTTAAGGTTCACCTATTACACCTATACTGTATGACTGCATGCATGTAGGCACTGCTCAATAATAGAGATTAAGTGTTTTCTTAGGGATAGTACTGGTAATGCTACTGCAATATTTTAGATAAATGTACACGTCTAACCTTGTGGCAAGAGTTTAGGGAAAACCCTCTGCTGTTCCAGCATGACTGTGCCCCTGTGCACACAACTTCAAAAAAACAAAGTTTAAAGAATCAGCCTGCACAAAGTTCTGAACTTTGTCTTACTGAACATCTTTAGAATATATTGGAATGTCCTCATGGGTGCAAATTCTGAGACACACTTCTTAATCTTGTGGGTCTTCTTGGAAAGATTAAGCTCTTCTGGGCAGGCTCATCTACACCTCCCATGTCTTTGTTTGTATCTGTCATTTCAAATCCCTATTTAATGTACAGCGCTGTGTAATATGTTGGCGATATATACATACTGTATAATAAAATAGGTTACCAACCCCACATGGATGCACATGGTTTTGTAATGGGACGTGCAACCAGATCAAAAAGTTCTGGCCTGCCAGCTATTGTATTGTATTATTTATTTTTGCCAAGTTTTATTATGACCTTCATTCAGAACTAGGAACCAAGAACATTTATGTTAAAAGTCATAGATAAATTCCAAGAAGTCGAAATCAGCTTGTCCCACCCTCGTATGCAAAAAGATAGCTGGTTCTGCAGGCAAATGTCAGACTTTCCCTATGGCCGATCTTGATCTAATCGATTTAGTTCAGTTGATTGATTCTGATTGATTCAGTGCTATTATTCAGTGCAATGCTTGCTATAGTTAAAAAGATTAAGATAAAAAAAAAATTGTTTCTCCTTATGTTACAGACAGTGATCCATACCTTACTGTACACATAAAGTCCGATTTCATACATTGGCACTTACAGTGTGCTGACTGCAGTTTTCTTTGCTTCTTTACTGGTTTACAGACTTTATTAACAGCAACAAATTGCCTTCCTATGAGAAGCTTGGAGACTGAATAAAAACAATTCTAAACTAATTCCTTCTAAGATAAAGCATTGCCTCTAATGAGCAGAGAACCTTCAAATACATCTGTTTGTCTTTCTTAGTGTTAAGCTTTATTTTGTGCAAGGCCCCAGGCCTTGGTAATGACACACCATATGCTCCTCTCTTTAAGGCAGCTGAGATAGACAAGCCTTGGAGTGATAGATGCATTGAGTATGTGTGCAGTTTAATACAATTATACTAATGCCGGCCTCTTTATTGTTCGCTGTGCTAGTGCAGGCGAGGTCAGTATTACTCTGGATTACCTATATTGTTAAGGATATCAAAAAGTCAGCAGCTGAAGAGATTTTTCATTCTGTGGGTTTTTCAGTCCTAGAAAGTTCTCTTCATAAATGTTGTCTGAGCTTACTGAGGCATCACGTTCTGTCATGTTCTGATACAGACGTAAAGGGGAAAAATATACATGTAGGAAAGATTCAGGTTCCACCAAATCCATTAATTAAAATAGTTTTGTTACATGCACCAGTTCTTCTATTAAATAGAACTAGCAAATGTGGCCACAAGTTTCTCAATATAACTTCCTAGGGCAGCTTTACATAATGTTCTTTGGTGAAAAATGTCTTTCTTAAGTGTGTCACATACAATATCAATGTTCTATCTTTTTTATTTATTGCATTTTTGCATCTGCTATTGAAAAAATGGAGAAACACATCTAATATGACCTTTGTATGTTACAAGAATGTTGGAAACAATCGAATGTGTCCAACCAGTTTATTAACTGTCCCAATCATAAAAGTGATAGAAACATGTCCATGTCATTTTTTTCTTGCAGACATGGTCAATCTGAAACGTGTGAACACCTTTATATTCATTTATGCATTTTTAAAACTTTACACAAAGCTTTACAGTTTTAGAAAGATATGATTTTACTCAAGATTCACATTATGAAACAGATTTTTTGTTTAAAGTCTAATTAAACCCCAAATTTAACAATGCAAATTTTTATAGCAATCATGTTGATTAATGTAAATTATGACCTTTGTAACTGAACTTTTCACATTGAAAACGCCATTTTGTAGCTTTGCAGCTAGAGGAGTTCTCACGTCTTTTAGTTTCCTGTTAACAGATTGAAGTCTTATTATTTCTCACTAAGGTGTAAGCAGGATTTAATACTGAGGTCTCATCTTGAGGCCCACAGCCCAATATGTTTAGTGAAATGGAGGAGGGGAGTGAATGCAAGGTGAATACATGAAAAAAATGTAGGGTATGGGATAAAGGATGCATAGCACAGATAGCTGGGGAAAAAGGAAATGCCTGCATGTCATCAATGAATTATTATTCATTATAATGTAAAACAAAAAAAATGTGTACAAGTGCTCATGCTCTAACAAAGTGTACGCTAATAGGAGGATTGATAAGTGTGACCTAGACAAAGAAAACAGTAAAGTTGAACAGACCAGTGTCTACTTATCTAATACTGTTCCATCACAGGGCCCCGGAAATCTTTTCTCTCCTCTACCTACAGAAGACAATCTTTGGCCATCTTGATTGACCATGCTGGGAAGATGTAACTCCCACAGGCACACAGGAGTTCATTCATTCCCAGCACACGCAAAGGAAGTCAGGATTACCAGGGTTTCTTGGTAACCATTTTTGAGCTGGGCTGACGGTACAGCACCTGGATAGGTAGGTAAGAGCACATTGTTTGTCCCTTGCAATTAACCACCTACCTGTGTCTCAGAAGTTTAAAGTGGGTTTAGCTTCACTTTTTATTACAAATCGCAAGTAGATGAAACAGCGCCTTGTTTGTTCTGCCTTCAGCTTAAATGTAGAAAAAGTTGCCCATCTATACTCACACTAATCCATATTTATTGAGGTATGGTATGGTACGCAGGTTCTTAGCTTAGGTTTAGATTGGAAGATAGCTGGGCAGCAATTGGAGTTAACCAAATCCTGCAGAAATCACAGAAATATGCTAACAGAAGAAGAGACCTTATCAGTATTTTACTTGTTCATTGTCCAGGCTGGAGTGTACTTTTGACATGTTGACATTATTGTAATTTTGAATAAACTGTGCTGTTGTAGCAAAGCTAAAGTAAAGTTGTCAGGATGAATTTATAGATAGAAACTGCTATATAATTGACTTGTGTTTGAAAGGTACAGGCTCCAAGGCTTCCAACCTTATCCTTTTGTACTTTTTTTTATTATGCTATTAGTGAGTACCCCTCCCCACAACAAAAGAAAAATATGGGAACACACGATTCTGACCTCGGGGGGAATCCAAAAGGTATACAGGTCAATCATTTATTGTGGGTGAAAAAAGTTGCTTCAAATTGTTGTTGTTGGTTTGCTGGTTAAGGAAAAGTAAATCAGAATTCTGTTTTTTTCGAAAACCTCTATCTTTATTATGTATGCACAGTTATTCGAGATATTTACAAATAAAGGCAACCTATTTAATTATCCATATAAATAAGCCTTTTTACAATTCCAAGGATGTCCCAGAGTGGCTTGTTCAAGGCAGGAAATGCTTCATGTTGGGATTTATGTTATCTACCACATTGCTTTTTCAAAGCCCCCAAACTAATATATTTCCAAATAAACATCGCTTATCATTTCAATAGATAAATTGCACTTTTAATAAACTGTACAATAAATACAGAAAATTGAAATGAAACAGACTGGAGACAAAAGTTCAAATAATATTTCAGTTTTACTCTGGGAAAGCAATATCAGAAGGTACATGTCCATGTTTTTAGCTTTTGATTACCAAAACAATTGTAGTGCAGACTGCAGAATTCACAGTGGCCTGTATGCAGGAGAGAGCAAACCTTCAATATAATTGGATTCTTCTTCAGTGTGGGTAAATGGGAATAATGTATTGCTAAATTTGAGACTTTTCAATATTACCTTCTTAAGAGAAAAAAAATTAAAAAGCTGGTTGGTGTGCATTTTAATTAGCAACCATTACTGGAGACTAGTTTATAGGAAAAAAATGATAATATGTAATTGGAAAGAAATAGGCAAAGCTGTGGATGTTAAAATATATTAACTTCTTTATAGAATAAGCTGTAGATGGGAGCATAGCTTACACTAATTGAAACAAAAAAGTTGGGTGGTAGGGGCTGTTAAGATGATGACAAGTTATTATACCAATAGGGAGGACAGAAAAAAAAACTTTCAAATTCTTTTACTGGTTAATCTTTATTGACACCCAACATAGTAAATCAGGGGATGCAGTGCCGTTAGAAGGAATTATAGTGTTTATGGCAGACATGTTCCTAACAAGTAATGACCATCTGCATACTGTCCCCACCAGTTACATCTGAGGATAGCAACACTGCACAGGTTGGAAAAACAATGAAAATATGTATATTTTATTTCTATATATTTTTTTACATCCTTTAGTTTTTTTGTACAAAAAGGGAAATGCTAGGAATGCATTGATTACGCATTCTATGTACGATTCACTAGTTGGGTAATCTGAACTACGATACATTACCAATATATCTAATCAGAATATCAATGTTATAAGACAAAAGTTGTTTTAATATGACTGTTACCAATTGAAAAAAAAATTTTTGATCAACATTCTGTCCACTTATCGATCATCAACTATCAAAATATGATCATAAATAGAAATGATTTGATCGATTTGACTAATCGTTTGAAAACCTTGCACAGTGTATGGCTAGCTTAATATTGATCTGGAAGTCCCCTTGGTAATGTCAAACACTAGGTACTCTACTTGATCATAATTATTGGTTACATAAATGTACAAGTGCTTGCTTACAGTATCTGCAGTAGTAAGAGTATTTTGCATTAAATGTGCCAAAATGTATGTTAACAATACCCTTTAATGAAAGAAAAATGTGATTAAAGCCTAACTCAGGCGGGGGCATCACACAGAAGAGAAGTGCACCAACCAACAGACAAGCAAGATACAAAGTATAATTTGTTTTATTCTCCCTAGAATGCAAAGGTTTTAAATTAGCATTCAACAGAGTGGAGGAACCTCCATTGTGAGGGTATTTCTTTTTTTTGTTATTATTGGAGCTTTGCTTTAATGGCTCATGTACAAAGCCATATCAGTGAATCTTGGAAAACTAATATGGTTTTATCCTAAGTATTAATGTGGGGTTTAGCATATAAAAGCATAGGTGACACATTATTTCTTTGCATTCGGTGAATTAATCCTAAATGCATACATTCATATGGGCTAGAAAAACTGAATTGTCATGTGTTATAATCACAAAAACAGGTTTTCTTTGTAGGCACTAATTAAGAGAGCAAAAGGAGTAAAACATAAATGTGTCCTGTAGTTTAGAGGATTTTTCAAAATGTCTATAAACGGACTCAGATAAATGTAAACCTAAAAAAGGTGAAAACCATTCCGACTATCTAGAAAAAAAAGTTATGGGTGGCAATAGGTTTGTATTTCTTTCCCATTACAATAACTATGGTTCTAAAAGTCCCTATGATGTTTATAATAAAATAAACCTGTAATCATCTTCTGTTTCCTGGATAGAGGTCTACATTCCACACCCAAAGTACCCCAGGAACCTTTAAACCAAGCACACCAATTCAAGTATATACTAAGATTAGTGGGCATTTTGACATTCAGCCCACCACTTTTCAGGTTTTTCTACTGGTCCAACAGGTTATTAAACAAAGTCACAAGCTAAAGGCCAGGCATTTCAGTGGGCATGTAGGACCTGGGCTCAAATAAAGAAAATTATAAGTAAAGTTCCTGGAGTATTTTGAGGGGAAAAAAGCTGTAGGCGAGTGTAATTGTTCAAACTAACCAATATCATAGTTTTTTAATGCATTGTTCACAGCAATGCCCAAATCAGGTTCAAGATTAAAAAATGCATTTCTCCTGACCCTCAGTAATTTTGGGAAATATACATTAAAAGGTGGCTTTGTTAGGAGTTCTTTTCACATATATCCCCTGGATCACACTTGTGCCAATGAACACAGATGTTACAATAAAATTATGCTTTCCTAGCAGTGGTTATTAACTAAATTACAGACTGTAAAATAACAGATTGTATATTTGGAACATATTACATGGGTACAATTTTTACCCTAAGCCTTGTCAAATGACACCAAAAAAACATTTGATAAATGTAATCTAAGGTTACAGATTGCACACCCAACAACAAATTTCTAGGCATTCCTGGCCCAATATGAATTTGAAATATTCAGTCCAGAATAGAAATCAATTAAACTTTGTTTTAGATGGCAGAAGTGACAAACTAATTCTTGCAGATTTGTGTTTAAGCAAAAAGAGCATGAAGTATGAAGAAATGTTCTCACTTTTTCTTTTTTTTTTTATTTAGCAGCCAACATGTAAATTAAACAATAATATTACACTACAAAAATTATATTCAAGTTTTCAAGTATTTTATTTTATTATTTTTATTTACTTTAAATAACCTCCTGCATTCTCTTTTCTGATCTACATTTTTTTTACTAGTGCAAGTTATGGCCTAAAAGAAAAGAAAATTCACGTTTACCATATTTTTTTTAATTCTTTTTTTGCTAACCTTTTTGACAGAGTAGCAAGAACTAATTTATTTTATCCAGTAAAGCAACACTGGCATGATTATATAGATTTTTTTGAATAATATATATATTTATTATTGTGTTTGAGTAGAAGAGCAGTGTATTCAGCTGTTAATAGCAGCAACAATGAAGCTTAAACACTCATTGATATCCTTAGCACAAACTTGTGTAAGCATGTGTTTGAGTGTAATGCTTACATTTACTGGGCAAAAACACCACAGAAAAAAAAAAGGTCATAATAAAGGAATAATCTCTGGTTTCCATAAATGAAACAGTTTATCACCAAAGAGAGCTGAATGCATTGTGGAGAAACAAAGAGACTGAATAGGGGGAGCCAAATCAATTAGGTCTTCTGAAAGTTTGAAACGTACAATCTAACCTATTGTTACCAGTTTCAGAATAAAGAAATAATTTAGTAAAGAAAACCAGGACTAGCTTATTATTTTCCCAAGTTACTAGGGTAAATGTGATCTATTTTCTCCCCTAAAGGCAAACATTTATTAAATATTAAATATGCCCTGGGTCTGATCCTCTCTTACGCCAGGTGTCCTATAATTGTTTGGTAAACTCACCATAGGGGAACAACCAATGACTAGACTAGACCCTGGCTCCTGATTGTGCAGAGGCTATATGGGGATCAGGTGTGTTGTGCAGGCCCCTATCAGTACCAACTAAGTTTGGTAAGGAAATACTTTATTCTGTGCCCTTGGAAACAGGAAAGGTAATAATAAAAATAATTTTTACTTCATTTTGAAAAAATATTAATAAGAAAAATGAAAAAGAGAAAGAATGGATTCACAATGTAGTTTTACATTTTAGAAATGTAGGTTTCAGTAACCATCGCCAAAAAGAACTAAACCCTTTAGCAAAATTTTGAAACCACTAAAAAAAAGGACTGTTTTCGGCTAAATGGTCCACTGAAACTGGTAAAAGTCATCAAGAACTGAAAAAAATGTAGGCGTGGGGGAAGAAAACAAAAACTATGTATAGGCCATGTATTACTTGTAGTATATTTTACTGTAATAGGCATACTAAGGAATTATTTTTACCCTTTTACCAATATGGTAATGTGATTTTGAGGGATGTTTAAAAGGTAAATTGTAAAAACCCATGCAAATCCAAATAACAAAATTAGTTTTAGGCAAACTATACAGGAAAAGGTCTATTGAACTTTTACTTTCAAGGCACGATGGTCCCTTCTGCGAGATCTGAAGAATTCTACAACAATTTCCTGTATACTTAGCTTTCGAAAAGATACCACCTGAGCTAAAATACAAGTTTGTTCAATTTCTAAGTAGCATGTAACATTCACAAACAAATATGGGATGTTTACCAAAATTCAAATTAAAGTCAAATAAACTTGCCAAACATGGCAAAAAGTGTGGCCGTAAATAGTAAAATACAAACCAGAAACTAGGAGTAAACCACTTTTCCCACCAATAGATTTTAATGCATTTTTGTATATGCAATTTAGAGCAATGTGTGTGGCAACACATCTAGTGTGGGGAAGCCCTAAAAATAATTTAATAGCAATCTATAGGAAAGGACATTATGTAATTGGTTTTCAAGATAAATAAAGAAAGCAAATTTAAAAAATTCTAGTACCTAGATTGTCCCAGCTCAAATCAATCTACGCTAACCTAACAAAAATTTGCACATGTGTTTGTGAATGTTTCCAGTTTATTCATATAAGGCAACTTGTATTTTTGGCTTGTGGTCCTTTGAATTACAATACTTGCCGATTTTACAGCTAACCCTTTACATTGTTATTATTTGGTATGTAAGATTTTACCACAAAGTAACCATGAACAGAGATTGCAAATATATTTTGTCTGACTTGAATGAATAGTCATATTTGCTAAAATATGAGATTACTGTCTAAAGACCCCTAAATCATGACATGAGTTCAGAACATGCCACATTTTCACAGAATCCTATGAATTGTTATTTCAGTGATAATGAACATCATTATAATGGGTTATGAAGCATCATTCTGCATCAATGTAGATTAAAACACAGCAGTAGATTTGGTAGAGAGATAAATATAAAAAAAATACAATGAAGATGAAATAATAATTTAAACATTAAATACAACTTTTGTTGTAGTATTTAAATCAAAAATGATTCTTCATGGTAAAAAATATATACAAAACCCAAAGCCTAGATCTAAAACAAAACTTGAATGATTTTTTGGGGGATACAGATTTCCTAATTTGATCGGGCAACCCTAAATAACGTTTTCAAAATGAAACCAGTATACTTTAAAATGAAGGGCTCAATAAACAAAAAAAAAAAAAAAATTTTGAAAAGAAAAAACAAGAAAAAAGTATCACATATAACATAAATAAATACTTAACCTACTGCCTTCATTTTCTGCCACAGTGGTGAGAAATTTGCATTCAGACACAGAGTTTGTATATGGAAACTAGAAAATTACAGAAGTAAGCAATTAAAAAATTGTGGGGGGGGACAAGACGGTACAGCCAGTAGCTCTTTCTCTGTTGCTGTCTAAGACATAGCAATAAAAAACCTGTGTTGATAGAGCCATTCTCTTCCTTTAACTTGCCATAAACATAAAGCGCAAGAAGGGAAGAGACAACCATTCTTGGTTGGGAATGACCTGCAATGCTATGCATTTTAGCTGGAGAGCAGTGGGTGTCTCCGAAAACCACCTCTGCCCTCACTGCACTCACAAACATACCTTCTTAGGGCTAAGTAGCATAATCTAGTTTACAGATTACAACCAGTGTTGGCCACCATTACATAAAAAGCAAGAGTTTTATCTGTAAATGGGCAGGCGGATGTGGGCATGCTGATGATCAAGAAGCCTTGGCACCGATACTGTTTCATAACCCTTGCCAAGCATCTGCTCCTTAATACAAGGTGGGTGAATGTCATTGATAAGATACTCCAAAGACTGAAGACTACTGCTAAGGATAGAGGTATTGCAAAGGGTCTTGCTGGGGATGCTGGTTAGTCCATCTGATGGATGTATTCCCAAATCCCTGTGACCATTAGCAAGTTCCTGGGGATTGTAACAGTCACTATTGGGTGTGACCAAGATACTGTTCCATGGAGGAGCAAAGTATTGCCCCACTGAAAAATTGCCATGCATGCCAACACAGTTCAATGGAGAAGAGCTGACTTTTTCAACGGCACTAGCAAGTGTATAAGGACGAGATACTCCAGGGCACACTTCTGGCGACTTGCTGACTGCTCCGCCTCCACCACTGCCTCCACTGTATATCCTCAGTTGCTGCTGTTGCTGCTTTTGTTGCCAAATTAGGTAGTCCATGCCATCCTGATAGGATCCAGGTTTCGCTACCACTGGGGCAGATCCTAATGCCAGCTCAGCACCTCCCCTACAGTCTTGCAAGACAGTGCCCGTATAAGCCACAGTGCCCCCGGTCATTGCAGTAAAGCCATTGGTCATTCCCTGCTTAGCTGGACTAGAATTAGTAACCACCACACCCTGGCAAGCTTGGTGAGAAGCCTGAGCCTGGCACTGTTGGTTAATCTGGTAAATGATGCTTTGAATGGAGGGCAGATTAGACTGTTGTAGTGTTAAATTTCTACCTGGTAAAGGAATGACTGATGTTGCCACCGTTACATTGGGTGGCACTGGTGCATCCAACTGCTTTTGATTTGAAAGATAACTCAGTTGTCCATTGCAAGGTTGGCCTTGTGTTAAAGTGCTTGACATGGAGTAAGGAGCAACACCAACCTGTGCAGTAGAAATCTTAGTTCGTTTGCCCTCTACATTCTTCACCACACTCTTACTAGTAGATTTAACAATTGCAAGTAGGCCTTGGTAGCCACTTGTGTGTATTGGATAAGGACTGTAACGTTGGCCAGTGGTATCATAACCATTTACAGTTCGATTTAGGTGCTTGTGCTGAGGGACCCTGATGTTGGTGGGGAAGATTTTGATAGTCAGTGGGTTATTTGCAACTTTCTGAGCGTAGGCATCTAGTTCAGCAGGACTTGGGTATCTTGTGGTCTGCATTGGTGTGGCAGTTTCACCTGGAAAATCAAACAAGAAATAAATATGACTGTGCTTTGTGCTTTTTCAGTTAAAACATATACAGTTCATTAGAAATTTAAAAACAGTACTATATAGTTTTCAACATGAAGAATTATAGGAAGGAAACCCATAAATAGGAAAGGATCATGGTAGAGTAAATCTTTCCCAAGTTAAATATTTAGGGGCCGCCATTGCTGACCTTTTGAAAATGCTAGTTTCTGGGTTGTTGTATGACCCACTGAGTAGACCATGGGTACATAGTTGTTCTAGGTAAGTAACAAACTACTGGCTCTAGTGAGTCAGCCTGGCAACTAGCATTTGCACAATGAGAAGAAGAAAAGTAGGGGCCATGTTATTCTGTGTGGAAAATAAATAAGTAACAGAGCAGACCAGGATGTTATGATATTCCACTAATAAGTGTTCTCAGAGACCAATGTACAAATAATAGCTTTGCACTATAAATAATAAGCTAGTAGAGAAATTCTACCCAGCTGAAATTCCTTGTCCTTAGCACCCGGGCCCATGAGAGTCTACTGTTGATCAAATTTAATGCATGCGTTTGATGTGGATTGTTATATTTATGAGCTTATTTAGATAGCACTGAAGCAGAGCAACCAATCTCATACCAGATCACACTACTGTAAAGTTGTGTACAGACCCTCAATTTTTTTTTACTGGAAATAAATATTCATGATAATTTTGGGTGACAGATTTACAAGACATTGCAAAAAGGACATGGTGCTTGGATACTGCTGTTCTATGGAGGGGGGGCATGAGTTGGAAGGGTGAAATACAATAGTTCTCCATAGCAGTAGGTTATTTGGTTATCTAGAACAGCTAATCACAGCTAATTGATGACAAACATTGATAACGGACAATGAAAATCTAATATCTGTATGAAACCTAAATAGAAGTCTGATTTCACTAACAGAACCATCTATATTCATTTTTGAACTACCTAATGAAATGACAAAGAATGTGATCATTTTCTAAACTTAGAATGAATAAATTATGAAAATTAACCCTAAATGGCCAGGCAGCATGCAAAAACCATACCATTGTAGAAGTAGAAAAACATTATAAATTCAGGTCGAAAAATTATGGAGGTAAAGAGGGGAGTTCTAGACAAAGCTATGACCACCAAGCAGTCACTTGAAAACCTCTATTATCCAAAAAGATTAAATGTTTCACACCAGTTTTAAGAAAGAAAATGAGAAAGAATGAAAACCTGACAAAAATCTTCAAAACGTAGAACGTTTCTTGTGGCATTATAGCAGTAAATTATGTCTAATGTCTTATGTCTTTGAAAAGAGCATTTCTGATTACTAAAAAAAAAGGAAAAAAAAAAGTCCATATTTTGTGAGATGGCAGTTAATAATTTAATGACAGGGGAGGAAAGAGCTGTCAGTTCAGCACACATTTGTCTCTATTCTTCTGTTAACAGACAAAAAAGCCTTAGAACTGTGGCATTTGGTTCCACCCAAAAGTACTTGGGGAGACAAAAATTACTGAACTGCTGTCGCTAAAAATCCCCTATAATTAATGAAAAAAAATCTACAGTTTATAATTTAACCCTTACTTCATCAGCTATTAGTGCAGCAGGTATTTGCCATTGATAAAGGGATAACCGTATGATCTGTAATATTTCTATTTGATGCATATTCATCTGCATAGACCTCTACAGGCTAAATACTACCTTTATTTTGTACTGCAGATTATTTTAGAATCACTTTTGATTGTAGATGATTTTGTGAGAGCACGGTTACTTATTATGATGAGTAAAGGCAATGCAATTTTATCAAGCAAAAACAAATAGGGCACAACTTTAATCATCTAGGAGTATTAAGTTACATAATTAAACGATGAGAGGCATCTACACAAAGACTGCTTTTATTAGCATTAGTCAATTAAATCTTCTAGCATGCCGTACAATCAAATTGTCCAAACATAAGACCTCTTTTTAATTTCCAATCTATGAGCAGATAGTTACCCCATTTGACATTAAATTGGTTTGCATTTGGCAAGGTTGATTTTATATTTTTTATTTTACATGGAGAATAACTTGTACGAGCGAGTTTAATGTATTTCCGGCTGAAATGTGATGTACGACAGCACACAATGAGCACAAAGCATCAGTTAATTGGCACATATTTTATACAGAGACACAAGGTATAACAAACTGAATACCTATCTACTTCTTATAATACAAATGAGAATGAAAAGGTCTGTGTGGGTTTTTTATAGCATATTTGTTGATGGGTTGCCTGGACTTCTATGAGATGACTAGAAACATTTATGGAACTAGCAATGTTATTTACTGCAACTTCCTTACATTTTTTAGGATGATGCAGAACAATTTAATTGGTTTCAACAGATACGGTTTCTTTTTGCATAGATTTTTTTTATCAATGTTCCCAGTGAAAAAAAAATGTTAACAGATTAGATACTATTTTATATTTCATTTCTGACTTAAAGAAGCAGAGCATGAGCAATATGGGATTTGTGTATCCCCGCCATATTTCTTGACCCGGTCATAGTGTTTTCTAGAACCCCTGTAACATTTTGTTCATTCTCTGAACTGTAATCCACAATTTTTAAAATGTACCAAAATTGCAATAGTGACATGTTTGGCTGACCAAAGTGGCTTTCCCACAAATTATTTTCATATATTTACTGCTGGGTCTACTGGAAGGTAAGGAAAACCTTTCATATGTGAATAGAGAGGAGAAAAAAGTAGACAGGAGTTTTAGCCATATTCTTTAAATATAGGATTTAAATATACTTTCATGACAAATTTATTAAACAAAATAATATTGGAACATGAAAAGAAAGGGTGCACGTGCATGCACGTAAGCAGGAAAACCCATTCATTTTTCTAGATATATATTATCAGAGAAAGAAAACAGTCCATAACCTATAGTCCTTTTTCTTGACCTTATGGCCATCAACCCTGTTTTAGCTGACATTGCACTGGCCTTGGCTTGAGAGCTCCCTTGTCCGGTGTTATTATTAATCAACATTAAGGAAAATTAACCCAGGGCCTCAAGTCTCTATTGTTCCCATGAGAACCAATCTAAAAATCTGTATTGATTACCAGGGGTTACAAATTTATTTTTGAGTGAATTTCAAAAATATGCCCTGCCAAGCCAATCAAAAAGCAGAATTGCCAAAAAAAATTTTTACATAAAAACTTTGATACCAAAATTAGACTAGTTATACACGCTTTACCCAAGATATAAAACTCGTTTCGTAATTTGACGTTTCAAGAGGCTGCAGTCCACAAAACACAAACATAATTTTAACTCAGGAAAAATAAATTGAATGTACAACACATTATAGAAACAATTTCATGGTTGTTTAACCCCTCTCCAAAATACACACAACTCTGTATGGAGAAATAAAATCAGCATTTTTTATAATGGACCAAAAAGGCTCGTTCATGCAATTTTACAGATGATCAACAAAATTAGCACTTTTTAAAGCCATTCCATCAAGCTTTTATCAGTCAGTAATGTTTGGTTCTGTTAAAGGCATTAGGTTTTAGAAAAATAGGAGACTGATTTCTATAATGTTTCCATATTCAGAGTGTTATAAAAATATATAACTACACATAATTGTAAAACAGATTTTGTACCCAGACAATACTTTCTAACCCTGCTATTTCTATTAAATTTCCAGGGAATAATAAATTCACAGAGTGAATTGTTAAAATCTCTTTGCATGGTAATGTTGTGCCCTGTAGATTGAATATGATAAAAGTTTGGGAGCAATGACATAAACCCGTCTGCACTTAATCAGGTATGGCAACCATACTGGCTTTAACTGGTAGACTGCTAAAATGTGGTCCACATTATCTTGTAGTTGTGCACTTTAATTTCTTTAAAAAAAAAGTGCAAACGTGAAATGTCTGCAATAAGCAGAATTTATACACCAGACAAGCATTTTAATTTAACATAAACAGACACAGCAACACGCAGTAATTTAGACAACTGGATTTTCGGGAATTCAGGTAGGATTTTCATTGATAATTATCTATGTGTAGACATGGGAGTTGCTGGGCTGTCTGCAGAAGAAGATCACAGATCCTTCTATATTCACAAAGAATGAAAAGAAGAATTGAACTGTGCATTCTCCATTGTAACAGATGTATAAACATGGGGGTTATTAACACACCTTAAACTGCATGGGCCATCTACTTCATTGATTATGTTTTTACAGAATTGAAATTGTAGGGTTTGTAAAGAAAAAAAAAACTTCCTTATAAGAGGGGAAGTTAAAAATTATTCTTTTTTATTATACAAGCTACAAATTAGCTAAATAGAATAATGGCAAATCATGTTCCAACAATTTTATTGTTTAAAGGCATGTATGTAGAATCCTTAACTATTCTGATTTGCCTAGTTATTCAGTTGGTTAGATTAAATTTACCTTTTTGGTAGAATATTTAAAAATGTTTATATCCCAAATGCCAAACTGACTCTACAAATCAGGCATGCCACGGTTTCTGTTCTTCCTAAACTTAGATGTGATTAAGAGTTGCATGCAAATATCTGGAGCAAATACAATTGTCTCTACTAGCAAAAAATATCAACTTTTGGTATAAAAGGTTGGAAAAGCTAGTTGGTTGCCAAAGGTGATGACTCCAATATGCTCTTCATTTTAATATGTAATAAATATTTCCATGTGATCAGTATTCTATAGATATACATATTTTGTTAATTAATACAGTCCACAATAACATAGTGGAGTCTGTTAGCTCTTTAAATGAATGATAACCCACCAGAAAAATGCTAATTGGACAGCAAAAAATGCAATCACAAAGGGCTGCAGTACACACACCATTAAATCCAGTTACAGGTGTCAGGAACAGGAACCTCTATTAACCACCATATTAAACTCCTAAATCTGGGTTCCCAGAATATAATTTTATGCTGATGGAAACTGTAATAAGATCTTCCAACATGGAAAATGAAACATACTTTTCATGCACACTTAGCGCTTTTGTTTAACAGACATTTAGTAAAGGTCACTTACAGTTCAAGGACCAGAGGAATTAGCACATGAAAAATTACTTTGGGGACATACAAAAGTATAAACTGACAGTGACACAGGAGGAGGAAAGGACCCTATATATATATATATATATGGCATTTCCACCAAAGAATATTTTGGCATTTTACCAAATACCAAAATATTCTTTGGTGGATCCATATATCTCAATTAATGGCAGCAACTATATCACCACAAGGGAATTTGTTGATGAATGTCTTATTCACTGCTCTATAAGTGAACCTCTACATAATCAAACTCCAATATGTGTGAAGTATTATGATTAATGGTTTAAAGATGAATTGTAAAGGGGAAAATAGAATCAGTATGCAAAATTTCTATATTGTACTTATATTGAACACTTTGAGCTCATTTATAAATGGATTACCAAGTTTACATAGCCCGGTTAACCTCTGATAACTTACCAATAAGTAAGACAATTCAAAAAATACATATTTCCTAGCACATGATTGGAGAAAAAAAGTGGCTTCATCATGAATTCCCTTCTCTTTTTTTTTCTTTCTTCATTTTTTGGTGGCAGTTGATTTCCGCAGTAGTTTGAATAGGCAATATACAGATCATCCAGATTAAAAGAAAAAAAATAGAAGTCAGGCTGTGATATGACCCAACTCTTACCTCTTCATTCCATGCAAGGTGGAATCACAACAAGCAATGTGCAATCATTGTGCATCAGCAGCTTACACTAGCCTTAAGGTTGAGAACCAAGCCAAATGTTGTCACATCAAAAAGTTCCATCCTTGTGTAAGATGCGACACAAATGGTTCACGTCAGAAAAATCAATATCTGGCACTGGCTTTACATACTTGGATCATGTCAAACATCATCAGTTCTTAGGACCCTGCCTATGAATGTAATTGCTTGAGGATAGGGCTGGGGTAATTAAAGGTAATACCAAGGCACTACTCTTTTTCTTTTCATTTGAGATAGGGGCTAAATCATCTGTTACTAGTGATATTTGTGGTTACCAGTGACTTTGTAGGGATAAATGTTGGCCAAGCATGGCTGACCAAGACAAGTAAGGCAAAAGACGCATGAGGACACAAGTATGATGGAGAAAGCCAAATACAAGAACGTACAATAGGCCATCTTGTACAAAGAATCACCATGGGAATGATCAGAAAATGAGTACAGAAATTTGTTAATGAGCTCTTGATATATAAGTTTACCTTTTCATCCCTTCAGGAGAAAATAAACTCCCTTTGGATAACATTGAGCGTAATGTGACATTTTTGCCACAACACAAGCAATAAATACTAGTAATGTTGATAAAGGTCATTAGAAACAAGATCCATTGATTATGTTTTCTATTTTCACACAGCTTCCTCACAATTCCACTTCTCAACATGAACAAACATTGCTGTGTAGTTCAATTGATAGGATTCTGGTAATTTTACCACACACTGTCTGCATTGTCCTTCATTATGTAATGGCTGTCCTTGGCAGCAACTCTATTTATGTGACACTAATTAGCTGTGTGACATTTGCAAAATTTGAATAAAAAAATCTCTCAACTGAGCCTTGCAGTGTGATAAAAATACTAAAAAGGGAATATATACACCGATTTGGACTCCTACCAAAACATTACCAGGCTTCCTGCATAACACTAGTGGGGATTACACCTCTGGCACATGGAGGCCTTGTTCACCTCTATGTTGACGCTTACAACTTTTTTTTTTTTAAATAACTCATTCCCCTGAAATGAGAACTTTTACTTTTAATCCAACATCCAACCACCCCCAGTCCAGCCAGGTTTTCTGGAATGACTTTTCAGGCAAACAAAATCTGAGAAGCTTGTTTAAAATGGCGGTCATGCGGATATTCAGTAAAAATCATAATTTCTGCTGAATTTATATTAACCTATTCATAAAAGTGGTGATCAGCTGACAAATCTTAACCCATATCTTAGATGAGCTTGCGATCGTTGTTTAACAGCAGTGGCGATACTACCGCCCTATTTCTAAACAGCTTAATTGCCTTCTGAAAATTGCTAGCAGCTTATTTACTATTACTTTTAAACATCTTTATTACAGAAGTATGAAGGTACAAGATACAAAAAGAAAATTAAACTTAAACATATGAAATCAGGAGTGTTAGGGTAATAAACATACAAGAGAGACTCAACCCAAAGAAATTCCTAAATGCAATACCGACAAATCATTAAAAAATGTACCTTTAACTTCATAGTATAGTAAATCTGCGTAGGTTATGGGTCATTCATGGTGACAAAAATGCAAACTGTTTGTTTAAAGCAACTGTCCTTTCTCCCATTTGGATCTATGTTTAATATCCCAAAACTGGAATGAACTTTAGGAATGTGGTTTAAAGCTAAAAGTTTTGCACATGCATAAAATATGTTTGTAAAAAGTTAGGACCTATACTGAGGGATTTTGTAAGCTGCCATGGATGACCTAGTTCTAAAATTGCTTATCACCTGGTTGGTGTTCTGTTCCTTTGTCTTTAATACCTTCTAAAGCACCCACCCAGAATGGGTATACAGCTCAGGTGTTCAGATAAAAAACAGAACAATTGTTTTTGTGCTGTATCGGTATTACACCCAAGCAATCTATAATTTAATAATCTGTCTACAAAAATTCATTTTGAATAGGATATACAAGCAGTTGTGTGTATTTACAGATATGTATCACTCGGAAACCCAGTGTTCTCCTCTCTCTAGTCCTGAGTGGTCACCAACTGTGCTTTCCAGTTCTCACAGAATTCACAGAATTACAAGTGAAAAAATAACTGTGCCTCTATGTTTATTATTAGCCTATGTTTGACCTGCTAAATCTAAGTAATGAACAAAAAAGTACACCAAAAGAATACTTTTGATTGGTTGTTTCTGGTTCTCTTCTTTACAAACCCTTCAGCACACTATGTATATTAGCGCTGAATAATATAATCAATAAGATATTTTTACGAATACCTATTTTGTCTAATGTCCATCCATCCATCAGCACTCCCTTTAGTAAATAATTCCCAGCAAGTTAATTTTTTAAGGCGAAGTTCCAGTAATGATTAGTGCAGCAGAAATAAAAATCTATTCATTCTCCTAGTGAGCTATTGCAGCCTGGAGTATTAAAGGAACACCAAATACTAGAGGTAACAGAACATCAAAGTCACTGTGACCCAGCACAGTACATATCACAGAGGAAATTAAATAAAGCAGTGAAAGGAGTAGCAAATATTCATACACATAAAACCCAGGATCCTCCGCTCCTTATAATGACTTCTGACAAGGCCTCTCTGAGAGGATTCCAAGAAAAGAAGTTGGTAATGGAAGTAAACAAAATAAAGCAATAATGTGCCAATATATATAAAAACATTACAGCGCTGAAAAGAATATGTAAATATGAACGCTGCGGGATCCCTATAGTCAAATTTTTAAAAATATAAATGCAATGTAACAAGAGAACTCCGAAATCATCAAGTGCTTCTTTCAGGAAATTGAACAAAAGGACACTTTGGCACTACTGTAACAAAAAAGCTACATGTATTTAAAAGCAACATCAATCAGGACTGTAAATACTACAGCAAATGTAACACTAAGAACTCCCAGGACCCCCGTTTTTGTTATTAGAATAGCACAGGGGCAGTAAGTATTTACTGTCCTCTTTGCAGGGAGATTGCTTATTTGGAGATTGATTAGAGCAACAGTCTCTTTAAATAAAGTCTGTCTCTGTGTGTGCTAGATATTTAAAGCTGAATGCAAGTTAGTTTGTACACTTTCATTTAGTTAGGATTTAAAATGAAAATTTCAAAAATATATTCCTAAGTAAATATGAAATGCGTATGAGAAAGTCGTATAAAGTAATCCAATAAATAAAGCGGTATGTTCCTTATTGCGTTTTATGGCTAACAGAATCCTGCTTAGAGTAATCTATGGATCAAGGTGATATTTACAGAATGTGATGTCACATTTTATCAGCGTACACAGTACAAAGATTTAGGGAAAGACTGAAAAAGAGACCAATCCGGTGTGTTTTACTGTTCTATTACCTAACCTATAGTGCTCTGTCTATCCATTGTCATGTATTGCATGCCGATTTATAAAACAAAGAATGTACTAATTTATTAAAACAAACATGGAATTGTAAAAAAAGTACAAAATTAAGTCTTAAATTCTCTTTTAGGAGATTTTAGCTGGGTAAGGCTTTACTAGACAGAGTTGGTATGAGGTACAAAAGTTCTAATCCGAGATCCGAACTGGCTTATTAAGGACTAGTTGTGTCATTTTGACTTTTATAGCACCATGTTTACCCCACAAAATAGATGATTCTTCTATATGGGCTACAAATACAAGAACCACTAAACTTTTAAAAAGTTTATATTATTGAAAAAGTATATGTAAACATATACATACAGAATGTATATTGAGGTATATGTGATTGTAACCTTACTACAAAGAATATTTTATGTTAAAGGTATTGTCGTTTTAACTGGGCGTGATAAATAAGCCAATATACTTACCTATTTCCTCACTCTGTAAGCAGCCAGAGCTTTCTTTCACTGTTTGAAGTTCTGATATGTGGGAAGGGTTTCAGCAAGAAATAAATATATAACCTAATTCATCATCCCCCAGGTTGTCATTTGCAGTGGTAAGTGTGACCCATGGCTGAATTGTATTGGGGGACCTGTTACAAGGGTATCTTTATTTTTCTTTATTTCCTTGTTTACAGGTCAACTATAACTGTCATTTATTACTGCCTATACACAAGGTTAAATGAAGATTGATTATAGTCTAGATCACCTTAAATGATCTATTGCTTGAAAATGATCGGTCAACCAAACAAAACATTAATTCGGTTCAAGTTAACGATTTTCAACCAGGCTGACACTTGATAAGGATTTGCAAGCGGAAAGGTTAATTTAATGCAATTCATTTATAGAAGATAGGATCACTTGTTCTACTTCATGGAAAGATACTAGCATTATGTGTGAGCCAAGCACAAGGCCAGAATAAGCTTTCATGTCCCTGTTGGCAATTTCCCTATGGGGGCTTGTAACGCACACATTTACTTCTATATCTTTAGTTCAGATAGACAACATTTCCATTATAGATATTACAAAAATAAAAAGTAGAATAATATGTCTAGTAGCCATTTACAAAAAACTGATCAGATGCATCAGATGAGTATATTAGCAGGTGCTTTGTAGGTAAAAAGTTTGCAACAGCACCTACGATGGAGTTTCTGACCAATACTAGAACTGCACCTTTAAACTGGTCCAGGCAGCCGGCTGTGTACACATCATTTTGCATACGTCTGCTCAGCACAAACGAGGCAGGACACGTTATTAGCCCTGACTGGTGCAACAGCACAGCTTGTCATATCGTGTTATAGTCCTAGAGGCCAACACAAATCCTAAGCGAGCAGCTCAACTGACTGCTTATAAGCTTTATTAACCCTTATATAACTAGATCTCTGCAACTGGGCAAGGTCTTCACATTCATTCTTTTGTTTGGCTGGTGCCCAAATTGTTAAGTAGGGACCTACTGAGCAGTTTAAATTAAGCACGTTTTCATCTGAACAAGCAGTTTCTCATCATTTTCTGCATAACTTTGGCTTTCTGTTATTATAAACCCAAGCTTGCAGATATTATCTGTACAATATAGCTAAATAAACTTAGCAGTTCACTGTCCCGCCTCGCTTCCTCTAAAACGCAGGAGGGCATTGAGCAGACAGTTAATTTTTAGCTTTTGTATGTTGATTTGAATTGCTTGCGTCTCAGGCGTAACCCTCTGACCTTTGTGGCCTTGTGTTCCTGGAGCAAAAATTAAGCTTTTCCGGTGCACAAATATAAATTCCCAGAAAATGAACCGCAGCTGCCAAACTCTGCTGATAGCCAATAGGTACTTTGGAAATGGTAGGTGTATCAACAAAAAATAAACATAGTTTAAAGTACAAACTTTTTTTTTGCAACAGAGATAGCCACACTAATTTGTTCCAAAGCCACTTAAAATTTGGAGCAGGAGTGCCTTTTTGTCCTGTTAAATCATACATCATTTGCGCTGTATGGTAGAATGGAATTTGGTTCAATGGTCAATATTTATATTGAGCAAGTCAATTGAACTGAACATTGTGTAGACCAGTATCAATTTATGTACTGGGTGCAGAAACTAGAACAATATAGTACAACTATTCTTTCTATGTAACAGAACCACAGAAGGTTCTAGTGTAAAGTTTAATCCACAGATAAGAACATATTACAAATGTATGTACAAAAAGGTAAATGTTTTATGTAAAAGAACTGCACATTTAACGGATGCAGCTATTATGAGAATTTTGTCATATAAAAGACCTTGTGTGATATGCTCATTAAGGACTCAGCTGCAGATCATTTGAATTGGTTAAAATGGTTAATTAACAAAGAGAGAACTTTAATTTAAAGGCACTTCATTTTATTAGCCAGTAGTGAAGCAGTTAATTGTGCCACCCATGCCAAACTCTCACCTTCAAATTATATTCAACAATGAGGCCTGTATCTTTAAGACACAAATGAAATATTAATAGAGAGAATATTTGCAGATCTGTCTCTTAAATGACAGTACAGAGGGGGGTTTAAACCTGCCTCCGGCAAGCCGCAGGGCCCTTCCAATCCATTTAATGCGAGAATTCTTTTTCTCCTTCTGACAGAAGCGCTGCTCCTTTCTCTGGTGCTATAACGCTGACTTTGCTTTAGAGCCACGCTGGCCAGAAAGGGGTTAATAGGACGAAAACTTGCTTGTTTCACAAACAGTGTTTCACCTTTCACATTTGATACTGATTCCTCCTGTCACTGCGCAATCAAATGGCAGGATGCTACTTTCCGCAAATCATCCTGAAACGGCAGATTTTTTTTTCCTTTTCTTTTTTTAACCATGGCTATGACCAAACTTGGCTTGAAATACGTTTCGCAGAAACTCGATGAACAAGGCCACTTAAATTGGGCACATCTACAGAAATAATTTTGCTACAGTGCTGCAGTCATAATAAAATATATGGAGATGTAAATAACATTTCCCAACTGCTGGAGCTGTACTTTGTATCTTTATAATATATTGGATTTCAGATGCTTCCTGATTCATCAATATACAAAACCCTGGCCAGCTCAGCAGTGGGATAAAGGCATACAGTACATAAGTGACATTTAATTAAACAGAAGCCGCTCCTCTCTGCTGAACTGAGCAATACAGGAATGAATTTGGCCACATGGATTTGCAGATGATGATTTATATATAATTTAAATACAGCTTCTGTTGTGCACTCAGCTGAATGGATAAGGAAGTTTATTGCTCTGCATTGCGTGCTTTGCTCAGCCGGGAGTGGAGAGGTTAAACCTGCACAACCACATGCATGGAAATTTTAATTGGGTTATTGGCGGTTTAGATTTAGATCAAAAACCTAAAGAGTTAGCAGAGAAAATAATAAATTAGCATTTGCTGGGAAACATGAGAGCTGGAAAGAAACATCTATTTTCTGGAGTTGAATGATGGCAGTGCCAGAGGCCACATTGGAATCCTCTACTTTATCCTTTTTTTATACAAAGAGTATGGAATGCTCTCCCAGTGGATAAGGAATGGGGGTAAGGCCTTTCATGTTTAATAAACTGCTGGTACTGATGACAAATATTTGCTCATTTTTACCCTTGTACTGCAGCATCTTTGAATATTCAATGTTTTTCAGGAATATAAAGCGGATGTGAAACTGTCCAGTGCATAATAAATCCACAGATATATTGTACTGGTAATCAGACTGAAAGCAATTAAAGTAATTCACTGTGGCTGTTCAGCTGTTGTACAATATAAAACAGTCTATGTGAATACAAAACAGAACCCTCCAACCAATAGATCCCATAGGAAACCGGTAAGAGGGTAACATATGACTTTCACCAATGGCCACCTTAATATCTCAGGTATTTAAGATTATGTTGAACACATGCTGCAGAAAATGAGTGGAAGACAACAGCTGCTAGGAACATAAACGTTTGTTACAAAGAGAGAGTGAGTGTTATTGTGAGTGGTCCTATATGTGAAATATAAAAAAAGTATCATTCACCGTAGACATCAGATATTTAGGTACAATCCACTTGAAAACTTTGCGCTCCATCTAGTTAGCACAATGCATTCTACATTAAATCACAAAGCATCGCTGTAAACTAAAACAGAAAAAAGTTCAAACGGTTTAACCTTCATCAACAGACGCCTGTGTCTAGCTGGTGATGGATGTAATGATCAGACATGTGATGAATGGCCATTATTATCAAGCTTCTTTTACTATCTGGTTAATCTGTGTTGTAAACCCAGATTGACCTGAGTACTAATATTCATTCCACAGAACAGACAGCTAAACCAGAGCAATGCTTTATCTTACCAAATGTGAGAGCAAGCAGACAATGCCATAGTTTATTTTCACAGTACAAAGAAACTCACCAACACCAAATTTAACATTAACACAATAAAGCATATTGTATTGCTGCTGTACCACCCTATTTGGCATGCAAGCAGTTAAAAGGAACACGTAATGAAAGGAGTAGGATAAGGAGTGAAATCACCCAGAATTTAGACAAAGGAAGCAGTATTAAAATAGAGTCCTATTGAAATGACTGAAAGGGCCTTATCAGACCCTGTCATATCTCTCTCAGAGCTGGTGCCACTGGAAATAGAAGGCTGTTACAGCTGAAAGTCTCAGTGCTACACAGAGCTAGCTAAGCCACCGCACAGCTGACAGCACTCCTAAGTATCTGCTCGATTGGAAAGCAAAATACAAGGTTAGCCTTTTTGAGTACTACTAAATATATACCCAGAACTGCAGATTTAAAGGGCTCCGGCAACCACCGGATTTGTAAATGCTGCTTATCTGGCTGTCCTGCTGTGGTGTCAAAAACAGCAGGTTTTTAACAAGTACTATATGTGTATAGCCTGGTAATGAACAACTGTAATGTTCATATCTCCCTCTTTAGGTCCCTAGATTATTTTTTTTTTACTTTAGCTTTTTCTGGTACTGTGAAACAACTTTTCTTACGTACTTTGCAGTGGTAGCTGTTGGGATGTCAGTTTCTATTGACTAAGGACTACATCTCCTAAATGCCTGGCACACAGCATGTGGGACAGTTCTGAGTCTAGCCAGCAGTATTGGAGTTTGTGTTGACAGGTAAATTCCACATGCTTTGGACATCAAGTTGAAAATCTTCTAAATCATTCAGTTTATTGCAGGCATAGTTGAGCTGATCTGCTTTTGCATTCCCATAAACTTGTATGGGGTGAAAAGTAGTCCTAAAAACAAAATTGGCACCGTCAGTGTTCTCCCCGGTCCGTTTTAGCCGGGTGCTCCACCCGGCACTTTTCAGTAACCACCCGGCTGTTTTTGGGTGGTTACAGAAGAGTTTGGTCACAATACAAGGCCTGCCACCCACCTATAATTTCTTCCCACCCGGCTTTAAAAAATGCCTGGGCAGAACACTGACCGTCCCTTGTTTTCCCTGGAAAGAATATAATGATGGCATGTAGACAAGAAACAGAGATAAGTGGGGGGTAGGTGACATTCTATGGGTCACAGGAGAAGCAGGGTTACTGAAGTATCACCAGGTAAAAACACAGACTCCTGAAGATAGAAGACTAAATAAAGCAGCTACCAAATCGAAGAACAGGTATGCGGAAATATATTGCTTTTTTGTTAAAAGGATTAGACCAAGTCAATGTTTTATTGACTAAAACACAGCCAGATTCATCATTCATTATTTTTTTATTATGTCTGCAAATTAGGTGATAAGTATCCTCCAGTTTTCTCTTTATAAGTATTGTACCATTTGTCTCTTGACACTGGGCATGTGCAACTGGTTTGTTGTTAAATCAATACACTTTAGGTCTTAAAATCTTTGCAGAGAGGACACAATGAGCAATAAAAATAATTTTCCTTCTTCCTATCTTGGTGACACCTGTTATTCTCATTTTATCTGCTGGTGACACAAAGTAGGATATGAGGTCACTGATCATTATAAAAACCTCAAAAGATATACTAACCCCCTCCCACCTGTTCCAATTTATATACAGTATATGATTAAAGATCATACATAGAAATCAAAGCCCAATGATTGTCAGAATGTTCAATGAGGCAGAATGGCTTATGACACATCACATAAGAAGAGGTGCTGCAATACTTGCAATTGATAAATCATACAAAGCACTTTCAGAATAAGCAGGAAGAGGATTATGGAAAAATTAAGTTAAAAGCAGGGCTCTGGATTTTTTCTATAACCTTGCAAATGCTATAAGGTCATATGTAATAGCATGATCCCTGCATCTATGCAATTACCTTTCCTTATCTTCTGAGTCACCAAGATAAACCTATAGCGTAACAGCACATCTATATCCATTTTCCTCTTGACCTCCCTGGGATTCACAGACGTGCGCATTTTACGGTTTCAGTTTCAGATCACTAGCTGGCTCTGCCAATACCTGCGCCTCTACCTTGTGTGTTTCAGTGCGTACATTGCCAACTTTGCAAGCTGTTATCAAGCACCTCATGGACCGTCTCCTGACAAAACCCATCAAGCATTGCTGAATGTAACAACTGTCTGCATTGCTATGTTTGATACTATAAACCTAAGCCTGGTTTACTTGTTTATAATGATGAACACAATACAACTTTACAGCTACAGTTTTAAAGGAGTATAATTTTACCAACCTATGTAGTCATTATAATATTAGATATGTCTTAGACGCAACATCTGAAACCTATACGGCAAATACAAAACCATTGTTGAAAAAAAAAAAACAAATTAAAATGAATAAAACTAAAACCATTAACAATTCTGTTTGTCATACTTACACTTTCGAGGTTCCAGCCCCTTGTTTGCACATGCAAGGTGCTTTACTGGAGGATTCTGGGTTCTTTGAAGACACGCCAACATAGTTACAAAGACTTATGGTCAGCTAGGCAGATGGCCGCACTGCAAGAAAACATTATTAACATTAGTAAGACAACGCTGCTTATCTGGGCATAAGCTTTATAGCAACAAGCATACATAGGAACAGAAAAAGTGAATACTGAGATTTTAATGGTATACAATGCAAAGTCCCATTGGTGACCCCACAACATGAATTCAATAGGATGTGCAGAAAGTTACAATATGAAGATAAATAAAAAAACAATCATATCGCAAGGGCTTCCTGATGACAAGGAGCCCAGGCAGATCACATCTTGAAGATTTATTTTAGCTCCTGCCTTATTTGGCAGCCCTCCTCCTTATCTTCACAGGAAACAAACTTCCAGAAAACTCTGCATACCCCGACTTTCTCCTGCCGTTTGTTCCTGATGTTTGCACCAAATTTATATTTCAACAGTAAGAAGATAAAATGGTGTCAGAAATTATGAGTAAAGAAGCAGAAAGGTCTTGTTTTCATTATTAGGGCGTTTCTGTGTACAAATCCCTATTCTGGTCATCTGGTGAGAATAATATCTATTGAGGTCTAAAAAAACAAAAAAGGGGGGTGGGGGAACCAGAATAAATATGTTTATAAAACACACTTTTGGGCGAAAAAATGTACCACGTAAAATGTGTGTGAAGCTCTACAAAAAGTAAACTTTGCAATAACATTTGTAGACACACACTCCTTCATTCTCATTAGAGCTAAAGGAGTTCACCACTTTCACATGGTCAGCCACTTTCACATGGTTCACCACTTTCACAGAGATCAGTAGATCATCTATATGAAAGGTCAATGAGGGCATGAAAAGTGCTGGCAGATTCCAACACACAATCCTCCTCTGCATGTATTTTTCCTTTCTTTGTGCATTCATTCATGACAAATTGTAAAATAATTGTAAACTTTTTTTTTTGAGGAGGGCTTTGTTTTTTCTACACTTTGTTTGGACCAACCTTCTCTGTGGGTCACATATTCAATTAATTCTATCATGAGAAATGATGTGCTGGCCACTGCTGTGGTCTTCAAGGTCCCTGGCGGTTACACTGACCTGTCTTTAATACTTTCTAAGTCGCTGACCTAGAACAATTTTACAGATCATGGGAATCAGAGTAAAGCCAGAAGTTCTTATCTGAATCCTTGAAGCTAAAGTTAAGACAACACTGCATAGGTAAGCTTCCATCAGGGACAGTAAAGGAAAATGCCATACAAGGCTAGATTTCATCAGGCTTCTTGAAGAGGGGAGTCCTCTTGCTCATCAAAAAAGGAAACCTTTGGACAACCTAGCTAATTTTCTAACGTCTTTATGGGGGGAAAAAAGGAAGTAATAACAATGTATAAGCAGCTTTAATCAATTTGTGAAGTCATAGAAGAAACAATGGCGGGTGTTCAAGCTAGGGACGATAAGCAGATATCTCCCCGGGCAAGGAGAGACATCTGGCAGTTTATGGCCAACTTTTCTTGAACAGCTTCTTGCAACATATAAAAGCCTGGATGGAACAAGGACTTAAGATACAATACATTTACTTTATATCAAATCTGTCAAAAGAACATTACACTGACAAGTAAATTAATTAAATGTGTAAAATGGAAGCCATCTGCATTGGTCTGGCAGATCCTACCAGTTAAATCATCGGTTTGCAGGTCAAGTATTTTCAAGGCCAGCTAGCAAAAACACGATTGCGTGTTCTCCAGTAATGTCGGCTTGCAAGCAGAAGCGTTAATTCCACTGCAACATTCATTTTTAGAATTACATACTCTCTACACTATGCAAAACACAAGCGATTTGTATCGCTTAAACAAAGCAGTTCAGCAAAACTGATACAAGTTTTAAAAGCCGAAGGACAAAGCTGTTATTTAAAACCAGGCAGGTGTCTGCCAAGCTCCAATTGTAAACCGTCACTTCCCTTTTTTCTTTATTCAGATTCTTAATGAGGTATTCATCCTTTGAAAGATATCTGCACCACCTCCTTAAGATACTAATTTCACAACAAAATCCTCGTTACAGAGTAATTACTCTAAACGCCTGTCTAAATTCCATCTGTCCTCCCGCTCCCTCTCAAAGGCAAATGGAGGAGCTTCTGTATGTTTTCTAAAGCACTGTTCATTTGTTTCTTTTCATTCACTTTTTTTAATTAATGCATGTGCATGTTTGTTATCTGGAAAAATTTGTCAACTGGATCCGATCTATCGGCCAAAGGTAGAAAGACAATGTCAATCTGTTACACAGCAGTTAAACCCGTATGGACTCTGATGTGCAGTAATTCAAAGAACCAATATTAATAAAGCCGAACCCGAGCCTGATTTGCAAAACTATGAATGCAGTTTTGTATGTATTAAAGAAATCATGAAATTTAAATATAAATTAAATGAATAATTAAATATAATTAAACGCAATATAATTACATGTTTGCCAGTATTGATTCCTATCCTATTTGTACCTGGATAACAATGCAACATTCAGTAACCATGGCCTTGTAGTAAGCAAAAAGTATGAAAAACTGGTCTGTGGTACCTTGGTCTATGAATACCCCAGCAGATCACTGCATGGCGAATTTGGGGCTGAAAACCTGCACTAAAATTGTTCATTTTACAATCACACAGACCAGTGCACTACAGAGCTCTTGATAACTTTAGGGGAAATGTAACACTAGCTGGCCTTTCTTTTTGTTTGCAGAAAATTGCCAGTGGCACAATCACTCAGAATCAATCCCCAAACTACCTTTTATGGAATTACTCCTTGACTTGGTGGCCCAGCAAGTTTTTGCTCCATCACTGTTCCATCTTTAATAACCCTGATTCTAAAGGGACAACGTCCATGATATAGAACAGAATTATATATTAGTAATTCTGGTGTTGGCAAGATATGGGATTATACACCCTGGTGAAACTTGTGTGCCCACTCCTTCAAATTGAGTATTTCTCCATTTGCTACTCACACCTCACCATTTCAACCCAGTCTACTCCTGCTTGGCTATTCCAGTCACTCCATAGAGTACAGTGTGTCACCGATTATTAGAATGGTGTTGTATGGCAGTACAAGTGGAGGAGGCAATGACTGCATGAGAGAGCACAGTGTGAAGCCAATCAGCAAGAGTGCAGACCAAGAGCTTTTCCCTTCTTTTTATATGCTGGTGGGAACTATAAAATTCTGCCTCAGGCTTCTTAAAGACATAAAACCACCCTGATCATGTTATGTCTGTTTAGCAAAGCACCTGATGAGACAGACCTTTTTCTCCCTTTCTTAATTTTAGTACCAAAACCTATAATGTGAAAAAAGGACATTTTTAACGGAAACCATTCTCTACACAAAATAGTCTAAACAAGGAATTCCATAAAAGTACACAAAAACAAATTTTAGCTTTTAGACTATTAAAATTGTAAATAATAAAGGCAAACCCACAGTAAGCAGATTATGTCCAAATTAAATAAAATGGCAAGCTGGTTACTATGGACAATCACGCATAGCATATGGAAGCTTAAAGACATATAAACAGGCAGACTGTACATACAAACCAAATAAATGATCAACTTCTAACCCAGACACAAATGTAAACCTGCCTCCAGGCTGCTGCCCTTTTATTTAATGGTAGACAAGTTTCCTTCCATCTCCCTAAACAAGCATATATACGCATAGGCATTCTGTTTTCCCAACCAGTTCATAATAGGGATGCAGCCACTCGCATAGAAATAAATAATCATAGTACCCTCTGTAGACAACTGCTGGGCTCTCATAAAAAATAGGTTATGCAAACAAATAAAAAAATGAAAAGAAGAAGAAAAAGAAACTAAAAGGAAAAACAGAACTCTATTGTTTGTGCAGTTAAGTAGAGATAATTATGCTATAGTCATATAGATACTAAAATATTTGAATAAGGAAATATAACGTTGATTCCATCTCATTTGATTCCCATTACTGCAAAACTGCAGCAGATATTTTTTTTTCACTGATTTTTAAATGAGGTTCTTTATAACTTGTCCGACACCAGTTACCAGTGGCACTTTGGTTGAGTGTAGAAAGTGGTATGTAACAGGTACTCTTTATGAGACCATCACATGCTGCTTCTATCCGATCTGGAAAAAGTGCAATACTTTGCATTTGTGGCTGTGCTTCTGGGAAACGCTTATGGAGTTTATTAGCTGGATTAGCTCGAAGTGTCCCGAATAAAGGTTATCCTGCTGCATTGAAGTGTGGAGGTTACACCGGACATGCAATGCAGAGGATATGCTTTCATTTTGCCTGATTTAGTAAAGCTCAATAGCTGGGACACGGTGAGGATACATTGATGGCTACAATCAGCCCTTAGGGGCAAGTTCATTGCAGCTGTTTTGTGAGAGGGATTAATCAGTGAGAAAGCAGAGAGATAGCATCTCTTGACATGAAGTGATCCTGGCAGTTCTGCTAATCATCAAATTAGATTTTCTGCTACAGTTGTCTATGCATAACTAAATCTGCAGTTGATGGGGTAGAGTGGGGGAGGGACTGGGAAGAATAGAGAGGAAGAGCCACAGGGGGGAGGGAGAGAACATCACAGGGAAACAAGAGCACACAGGGCACCGCCACTAATCACATGACTGCAGATTTGAAAGCATCTTTGATCTCCGACGCACATAGAATAATCACAATCCTTAGACATAACATTTCACATTTTGTGATTTTTTACCCCCATTTTGCAGTCCCCTGAATGATACAAAAAAAATTCTTAACAGAAGAAAATACCAAATTAATACACTTGTTATATTTTATTCTAGGGTGTTGACACCTACATAATTTCTTTAAACTATTTACTGCCATTCAGTCATCATATAATAATGGGCAAGTCTGACCATCGAGCAATGAACAGGGTTTAAGTTCTAGGGGCCTACCTCAAGTGTATGTGGCCTCTTTGGGACTGAATAGAGATGTCTGAATGTAGATCATCTACACCCCGAGGTACTTCTCATACCCAGACAACTTTGCTCCCGATAGATCTTTGTGTATGTGGCCCTTTACAATCCATTACTTAGGTGTGCTGGATCCCAGTACAACAGCAAGGAAGCTACAGAACCAGTATAGGGCACAATGACCCTTCTCCACACATCCACCATGCTTAGTCCGGTGATTGGATGTTATACACAGAAGAGTGCTAGTTTGGGATAGCGTCAACAGAGCAAGATTCCTTATTAGAACATTAATCTGCTAAAAACTACTACTGCTAATATTTGTAAAAAAAAGTAAAGATGACTACTTGCTTGGAGAAAAAAAAATCTTCATGCTCCTGTAGTTGGGTTGTTTATTCAGCTCTTTCAGATAGTAGTACACTTAAAATAAGATCAAAAAGGTTCACTATTAAGTAGCATTATTAGGTATAACTGGGGCAGGTAGCAGTGGGAAATCTTTCAATGGAAACAATAATTGTTTTTGTTGCAGTTTTTTTATGAACCAGAAAAAGGAAGAATCGGTTAGGGTTTTATTGCGGTCTATGTTCTACTGTCGTGGTGACATCTGCTCACCTCCTTTCTTGTCTGGGTGACACCAAGGCAGAATGTAAGACAAAACATCCCCAATGGGGTCACAGACAATAATACACAAGAAACTAACCTTTAGATTTGCTATGCAACACAAATAAAACAATTTTGGCTGGATTTGGCCTTTAAGCTGATCTTTCACACATCTCTTAAAACCATTAATAGATTGCAGTCTAGTCAATGTCTAGAACTGGTCAATGCGCACACAGCTATAAAACATAATTACAGCTATGTATGATGACTGAACTGCAAAACCCAGTGAGCATGACCTATTAGTTTCTTGTGTTACTTACATAAAGCATTGTGTTTTCCCATTAAAATGTTACCAAGTTGGAAAGCTTTCTTTAAATAAAATCAGTAACTAAAACATATAATATGAAGATTGTATAAAAATTCATTGGTCTGCACAGAAAAAAAAATATGTGTTACTGTGTTCCAATACAGACAATGGTGTAACTGTTAAATACTAATTGTGTACAGTACTTATCTTTAAAGCTGTGGCAGATTGTACTAAATGGGTCCCTACTGATCCCAAATTAATCCTTGTGCTGATGACTAATTTAATGCTAAGTACTGGGACATTGTACATCTCACGTCCCAACAGCTGATGTAAAGTCCTGTCCTGAGAGAGTTCAACAAGAACGCAGTATTAGTTACCCAATCGTTACTAGTGACTAGTTAATATGATCCTGACCATATTCCTATAATTCATGCAAACTCAAACCAACTTATGGCTTAGCCCTTATGGCTATTTGATTTTGGAGTTTTCTTTATTGTTATAATCAGCTATGCTACCAGTAATTGGTAACAACTTCATTGCAGTACCTGCAATGGTAGACATACACACATTTCAATATGATCATACAATAGACTAATGAATGGGACTAAACTGATCAAACTTAGAAAAAACTAAAAACCAGTAAAGGAAAGCTTGCAGCAGTAGAGAAGGTAACAGGAGAAGAGAACTCGTAACTTGTTTCAGTTAAAATATTGTAGCCATTTTGCTAGTAAACTGTTGATTATATATTACAGAATCTAGCTCTGTAAGCCGGGTTTGTACAATACCTAAATCCAGAACAACTATGAAATTGGGCAAGTTGTAATACATATATATATATATATATATATATATATATATATTACACACACATTAGCAGTAATGTGACAAAGACTTTTCAGAACAGTTTTACATTTACAGAACATTTCTATAAGAAAAACAAGTGGGGAAAATCATTAAGCCTAAAAGCTACTTTGTATCATTGTTGTCTGCGACAGGCATTTAGGTGAAAATTTTAAAAAAGAGCCCCACCAATCAGGGTACTTGTATCCATAAACTTGTTCTTCTACGGATTTGGAGAGGTTGTGGGACTATTACTGCTTGTGTGGTGTTAAGGTGTGACACTTTTAGCAAAAATCTAAAATACTGACTAAATGTAAAGAAAAGTTTTGAAAGCCACTATGAGGGTGAAACAAACGTACAGCAAATGTTGGAGAACATCTTCAAAAGACAAAAAAAAGATTTAGTAGACAACTGTGGAGGAGGAGGGTGGATAAGTGAACATTATGGGAGAACCTTAATGGCAAATATATAATGTAAAGATTGGGCTGGACAATGTCCATGGTATAGACAGCAGAACATGGGCATAGGGTAAATGCTCAAGAATGTTTTTTTCTCCTTTTTACAAACATATACTTAATGTATGCACAAGCATAATATATCAATTAGAGGTGGCAACTTCAGGGCAAACGTTTGTTCTCTCAGGGGATCAAATTAGATTTGCTAAGAAAAATCAAAAACACCAAAGGCCTTCTCCCATGACAATGACTAACGTCCTCTAAATGTAGTTATGTGAAAGTAATTAAAAATTGTTTTATTGGGTGATGTATTACTAATCTCTATGATTACTTTTTACAGCAAAAGCATCCATATATGACCAATTCTTGAAATGAAGGCGAATGTGAACATAAAATGTAGTTTGTCACGTTTTTAAACCATAACTAGAAGAATACAGATTTGTTTGTTTACAAAATGATTATTTTTGAATGTGAGAAAACACAACAATATTCCCATATCTATTTATTTATAGCCACGGCAATTCTTGACTGACCTCTCACATACAGTTTCCAAGAAACAAATCCAAAACTGAACATGTAAACTATTTTTTTCCCATCAGGCTGAAAAGAAATGTTCAATTTCTTAATTATTTAGATATTTGTAATTTGTTTTTGTGATTACAATGAGCTAGGTTGGTCTGTGGCTGTAGATTGTCTTCACCAAGTCAACACGCCAAGAGACCGGCATTTCAAGATTTGTAATTACACTTGTACACCTAAAGCAGCTGCATAACCAATGTAGATTTCAGTTTTTAGAAAAACATTTTTCCTGTCTAATGTACCTCTAACAAGTTACAGAACGGGTTGCCCTTCACTTAAACAAAGTGTGTGGTTCACCTCAAGCTGCAGCATAACCTTTTAATTCCATTGACTCTATCCACTTGCCTAGCCTCAATTAAAAATACATAAGGGTATTATTTATTCAATAAGACTTACTTATGTGAAATATAATCATAACGTCTCAGCAGTCCACTGAGAATGAAGAAGGCCGTGTGCCAAGGTGGGAAGGACAGATTGTGGTAGTTTCAAAAGCTTGCTGCCAACATTTTTACAGAAAACTGTGGAGCATATTTCCTGAATAATTCCACGTTATTTTCACTCCGTGACGTTGCTTAGAGAACAAGAGCAGATTTTTCAAGGAATGTTTTGATTGGAGGCTTGACTTTTGAAGGTTAGGATCAGAAGATTACCAAATATCTCCCTCTCTAAACTAATCAGAACCATCAGAATCCCCTTATAGTAAAGGTCCAACTCCTAACTTATTGATAGATCCGATAATGCAATATAGGACTGGCAAAAAATTATTTCCCTTTTTTTATAAAAATTCCTCATGACAAAAATAAAAACCATATCATTTTGCTTGTTGTCACTGTAGAATCAAATTTACCGGTGTGGAGAAAAATAAAAAAAAAATGTTCGCGGATAGGAAAACCATAAAATCAAGGAATAAAGGGTATTTCAAGAGACTGTACAAACATAAAAGAGGAAAAGTAATACATAGTAGTTTCAGCATTGATTTTTTCACTGTAATCCTACTTAAAATTACATTTTTTTTTAAAAGTGGCATTGGCCTTTATTACTACGGTAAAGTCAGATAGAGGGACATCACTGCGGCTTCTGAAAATCTTAGTATCCTTGCTTTAATGACACCCCCCCCTTCCCCCCCCCCCCCCCCCCCCCCTTTTCAGTACTTTCAAAGTTGCTGATTTGGAGTAGATACAAATTAGAATTTATATGACTTTTTTGATCTGCATACTTGTTTTTGGTCAGTGACTTAAAGGAGTCTATTTATAAAACAGGGAATCGGACATGGGAATTCTTTACGATCATCAAAACACATGGACCTGGAAGATTTTCAGTGATTCAAGTGAAAGTCTGATTCACTGTTTTACAAAGTATTGTAGCCAGATCACCAGAATGACAGTCAAACACACACAACCTTTCTGTCCTCACGTTTATCTTGTGCTACAGAGCTACAATAGCCTTTTCAGTTTCCAATGGTTAGCTAAAATCCAGGTTTTACCGGTAATGAATAGAGGGCTTTAATATTCCCTTATGTTCTACATGCCCAAATTAATGTCATTAAAAATGTAGCAGAAAAAAAGTCCTTCCAAAAAATGAAGGGTCCCTAATGTTCTACTCAATCAGATATGTTGGCAGAGCGTTCTTCGTAAGGTGAAAGAATTCATGATTAGTAACAGGTCAATATAATTAAAGATTGTAGGTAGAACTATTTAAAGCGGTAGTCACCCCAAAACTCTGTCTCCCTAGAATGGAACAATGTGGGGGAGGGTAAAAACAGTCATTGATGATATTTACCCTCACCTACCCAGCAGGGGTTGTCACAAAGATAGAAGGAGAGGAGAAATCTCTTATAGTGATAGAAATGGCAATTAATAATTTTAGTTATAAGGGGTGCCATTAAGAACCTCTGGAAGAATCCTAAAATGGATGTGACAAGAGAACAAATTACATATTTAGGCAACCATGCCAATTGGCCAAATACCAAGGATTGGTAAGCTGTAAAATATTACATATTTTGGGGAGTTTAGATTAAGTAAAGGTTTTTTTATGTGTCTTTCTGCTATTACCCATCTTATTTTTTTATACCATCACATCAAGTGCTGACCTCTGCTTTCATATATAAGAAAATTAGATTTTATGACAACACAATATATAGAGAAATATTTCAGTGCTATTCACATATGACAGCTGTAACCTCTACATTGCAGATAAACCTTCTAGAGCTTTATATACTGTACAGGCTATTCCCACTCTACACATGGCACAATGATCCCCTGGATCTGCTCTCCATAGATATATTTATATCAAGGGCCACCACCATATTATATAAAAAATACCTTTTCATTTACAGCTAAATCTGGATTTAGGGTGCCCAAGTAGTTAACAGTCTTCCATTACTGGAAAAAGAATGAAATGGCCAAATCCACCTTCCCTGGTGTGAAAGTGCTTGTGTTAGTAGCTATGAAATAATCAGATATAATATTCTTCTACTGAAGATTAGTAGCCACGTGAGCGCAGTGGCTCTGGAATGGAAGACCTCCGAGCTCATGGTAATAAGTTTGTCTTTCCTTCCAGCAACATACTACTTGTAGTATCTCTGAGATCCCATTGTGTAGCCACATAAGTATGAGTTTTTTTCTAAAAAAAACAGACTGATGGCTAGACTTTAATGACAGAATTTATATTAAAATTGAACAGGTATTTACAAGGTTTTAAAATTCCTTGGCCTACAATATACAATACATAACTCTGCTGGTTAGGACCGCAAGGAGTTCACCATTTCTGATCCTCGGAAGAGTCACCCACACCATTTGCCCAAAACTCTGACACCGACACTAAAAATTCTGTTACCCCATAGAACATTGCCAACTTGAAGGAGGAAGTGATAGCACCTGGCACGGTCACCAGGTATTCACAATATTCAGCAAAATTTTCATAAGTAAATTATAGCGCACAGAATCAAAGTTTGTATTTGGAAGCTTCTGCTGAAAAATTGCATTTTGGATTTACTGACACTTTACCAACAAGCTCTTATTCATCTTTAAAGTTCATAATAGAAGCACAAAAAATAATAGGTTTGTCATAATACTTTCTTTTGCACCAGGATCTTGGCCACCTGGCAAGTCATGTAATGTAAAAGGTTTCAATTTAGGTAAATCCTCTATGCAGATTGTCATCTCCTTATCTGCCCCCTGCATGACCCAATGTGCCCATTAGTGTTCCCTGGGTATAATGCAGAGCTGTTTCTAGGGTTTTTATTCTCCCCAGGTTACCTTTAAATCAGATTTGGTCAGCCTATGCTTTAAAGTTAGGAAAAAAAATTCTCACAAAAAGGCCACTGTACACAGTAGAAAATCTTGTAAAAAATGTAAAAAGAATTATGCATAGTTATGTAGACTGATGGCATTTCGCGAGGCTGAAATATTGTTGATAAGACACTTCATGCAAAGTTAAGGCAAGAAGTTATTTCTGCTGTATTCACGGGGAACAATAGTGTATTGGGCAGAACATTCCAACTAGCAAAAATGCTGCTCTTTGCACATAACATATTCGAATATTCTGCACTCAAAAACAAAGACATTTCTATTGCTTTGGTGTATTTATTATAAAAGAACCACTGGTAAAACATGCTATAGTGATGGTCATTATTTTTTTAGGAAGTCTATTTTTGTATAATAAAACTATATATATATATATATATATATATAAATAAAATGCTGTTATAAATAAATAAAACATTGATTTGATCTCAGCACAGATCCCATGTAGGAACGGATGTCCAAGCATAGTGGCAGTTACAAATTTGTACTTTTAGTGTCAAAGCTTCTCCAGCTACCACCAGTTACGTCAGTATATTTTTATTTTTCTATTTTAAAGTCTAATTTACCATATCAGCCTTATACAGCAGGAAAACTTCAAACTAGAAGGGTGCAATGTGACAGGTTGAAGGTTTGTGAGTATTATGGCAGAAATGATCACCATATGTTCTATCATGTACATGAAAGTATAGGACCACATGTGAATTAGCTGTGGGAAAAGTCGAGTGACTGGTTATGACTTTGGATTTCTACATCTAAATACACCAGAAGCCCTTTGAAATAAACAGGTGACAGGAGATACAAGTGCTAAGCGGCTCTCTGTGACGGCAGCCGCAAGGTTTGAAGTGTACTTGGCGATGCTGTGTTTAACATTCCTGTGCCCATTTATACGCACAAAAACGAACAAGCCTCTTAGCCGGGCCTCATTATTAATTAAATGTTAATCTAAAAAGCAATTTACGCCAGTCCTCTTATGACACGCAAGACTACATTAACACATCTAAGTTTCATGGCTTGATTTCCCCTTACAACCATCCTTGCAATACACTTTTATTTTAACAAGACCAAAAAAAGAATTGATGTGATTTTACTGGTAAATACAGCTAGCAATTTTGCAGAAAATATATATAGATTACTTTTTTGTGATAGACCATGAGTTTAGATTTTAAAAATATTTTTTGATGGAATAATATTATTATGTGGTGGAAGTCACATTTACTTGCTTGGGAGCACACTTATTATTATTTAGTAGCATGAGTAGTATATCCCTTGCTAAGGGGGTTTAAAAGTGGGCTCGTTTGTATGGGACAGCTACCCTACAGTGAATGTATAACAGTATTCTCCCCAGTATATTTTTAAGTTGGGTGAGGGAAAGTTGTAGGTGGGTTGGCAACCCCTATATTGTGACCCAACTTTTTATTAACCACCCAAAAACAGATGGATGGTTACTGAAAAGTGCCGGGTGGTGCGCCCAGCTACATGGGGCTGGGGAAAACAATGTAAGAGCTTGAATGACGTCCTGACGTGGTTTTTTGGCGCTACAATGAGACCCTCTTTTGCCACACTGCTGCAATTAATCATATGATCTCAAGTCACATACCCAGACAATGAGGACTCAAAAAATAAATGCCAAGTTCTCTGCTAGTCCAATTCTTAGTTTTGTACCTTTCTGCAACATGCAAGTACATTTACTGCTGCTCAAACAAGATGGGTACCACCTCTAAATGGCATAAATGCACGACTTATGTCACCAATACATTATATATTATATATAACCATTATATATTATATTATAATCAGACATTTGGGAGACATGAGAGGTTGGCATGATAGTCACAAGTGAGGGATGTAGGAGGGTGTGTAGGACGAAGTTCATGTGGGTACTGGATTTAGAGGTTCACTTGTACAGGGCTTATGGAAAAAGGAATTGGAAATAATTTAATGAACAGACCAAAACTGAATGCATCACAGATGGCACTGTGGTTTAAAATCTGTATTCTTTATGGTTTCCTCACGCCAAGAAAAATTATATAAAGAATGTACATGAATGACTTCTCATAAGTACTGCCTCAGGCACAACAGAGATCAAGAACCTTCCTTTGTGAATCCTAACATCTACTAATGATGTCCTATATTCCAGTGACACCACTATCTTTTATTTTGTCAATACTTGTCAAGAACCCGGATTTGAAGTAAGAAAATACTACGAAACACAGAATTAACTTTTATTAGTCGTGAACCTGCTCATTTTTACATCTCGCATTACAACAGGGATATGTAAGAAAAAGTTCCTTTGTCATCTCAGAGGTTATTGGTATAGCCAGCCTTCTCATTTTTGTGTAGAGTGAGATAGATGAGAAATAGTTTTTTATTCTTGGACTGTCTTGAGGAGCTCAGCCATACTTGACCAGTCATGGGATCAGATAGGCAGGAGGGGAGGTAAAGTACATTGACAATAAACAGAGGTTCTAACCCTTCCCCTAGCTTTAAAGAAGAGCAAAATGATAATGCTGGAGTTGATTTTATTTCAGTGGGGTGTGGAGTATGACTATGATATATGGTAACTGTACAGTTATGTTATTAGCTTTTTCCCCTTACATACCAAAGTTCCAATACAAGAGTTGGCCATGATTTCCCCTTTTGAAATGTTTATCCTTCCTGGTGCTCACGATATATGCCAAGATTCCAAGAGCTGCCCTGGGGTGTATGCATAGTGACAAAAAGTTCCACCAGCTGCAAATGTGATACCAACACTCTGCAAATACCGCCATCAGCCAATATGACGTAAAGTCACATGACTTGTGCAAATACCAGTCTATGGCATGTAATTATATGATCAAAATATTTTGATTTAGTACCACCATCAGACTTGGCGCTAGCTTACACAGCTACCTATGCTGCATTCCATTTTGTTCTTCACTTCTCATTTGCTTACTACCAAAGTTTTTTACAGAAAGATGACTGCATATGGTGTGACTTTAGATACATCCATCCATTTATGAGCAAGGCTCTGCAAGGGGGATGCCTAAACGACTTTTTATTCTGACTAATAAAACCATTGATGGCTTGTTTTTGCAGGTGCATACAATGGAGCTGCATACTCATCCTTAGTTTATAATTGACGTAGTAGATGCATATGCCTTTCAAGCAGAACAATAGCTCACTAAGCAGCAAGCAATATAAAAAGATCACAGCCTTGAATCCCCCACCTTAAAAATAATGTATGTAATGGCAGCTTCCAAGTTTGTATTGTGACAGCTCATCAGCTCTTCATTTTACTTCTCTTTATTCTTTTTGCATACAATATGGTAGGTGCAGCACTGTTTGTTGGAGTGCTGGCGTAAGGGTGTCAGAATCAATATTGTTGGTAGGAAGTGAACCGAAACTTTCTGATCCACTTGGGTTTCCATGATGAACTCAACAGCCTTGCGTTCAGATTAAGATGGCAGAAACAATAACAAATTAAAATGTGAAGACAAATAAGAACAGACAAAATTAGGCCCAGGTACCTGGTGTCTAACCAACTATAATCAAGCAATGTTATAGGTCTCATTAAGCTTGGATGTTCACATAAATATATATATTATATAGTAATGTCATGTCTAAACACAAATCACAAAGATAGATATTAATGAAAATGTTACAGTGTATAAAAAATTCTAAAATGTAATAAACCTTTCCTGTGTTGCTTTAGAAATTTTATAGTCATTTGCTCTGAAATTAAACACAGGAAAAGAGTGTTTTTGACAGATTGCATTCTAATATGCAATGGTGAAAGCACAGTGGTGTAGGTTTTCTGGAGCATCTGGCAATTTCTGGGCTTGGGCACTTGGTGAAACTATAAACCCACCTCTCCTACAGTAACCTCTCTAGCCACATTTGCACAAAGCAATGAAAGTAAATCAATGCAATGGATTGGCTTTAATACAGAGACAGCAGACAGGAGCCATCTGCTTATCTAGAAGATAGTACACTGGGGACTTCAAATTAACCTGTTCTTAGCCAAAAAGAACCTGCACTTCAGAGATACAATTCACCAACTGTAACAAAACCTGTCCTGTGTAAAGTGCAACTCATTTCACATAATTATATAATCTTTGGTTTATTTTAAAGCTTGTGTCATTATTTAATCAATGTATTTGGTTTGAAAAAAAATCAAAATAAAATGTATTTAAAAAACAAAACATGAAAAAAAAATCTAACTCCAGAAAAAGATATACAATACTTTCTTAAACTTAGTATGGGCAACAATAATAGTGGTTGCATCTGCAAGCAGCACTGTCAATTGGATTTTGAGGAGTTTATTATATACATGAACCTGCTGGTACTAAATGAGAAAACTGATCAAAAGATAAACCAAAACTCCAAATCAGCAGGAAAATTGCACTTTTGCCCCCAGACAGCCCTATTAGTAAACAGTCCTTTTAGGTTTCATGGCCTTTTAAAAAAAAAACAGCAAAACCAATTTGGGATTTTCCTTTAAAATAGATCACTTGCTTCCGAGATTTACTATCCACAGGCATCTGCAGAGCAAAACACTTCATTAGCTGGGGCAGATGGACAGGCGAAAAGAGCTATGCGATAACACAGGCGGATTGTGCTTGGATTTTTGGAGATCCCTGCAACTCTTCCATTTTTTTGTAAACACTCCGCCCAGCCTCGACTTATTTTAGACCCCTAACTCCTTTCGAGCAATTATGTATGGATAGGTGAGGAATCCGACATGCCTTGTCTGTTGTGAATACATACCCACGTTTCTCTGGTCCTGAGAAACACAACAACAGGTCTCACATTCTCCACAGAACAAACGGAACATATCTTGTCCTAGACTCACAAAGCATCCATAAGCAGCAGATTTCAAGAAAACCCGCTATAAGGTTGTTTCGCGATGGTATTGTACCCCCGAGAGGCTACACCGCATTCTTCCTAATGGGTCAGAACGCTGCTGGAGGTGTCAGACAGAGTTGGGCTCTCTTCCTCATATTTTCTGGGACTGCTGGGCAACCATCAGATCTATAGTTCAACAGATGTCAGACCAACATATACCAGAGGATCCTGCCTTTTTCCTCCTGCAACACAACTTATTCCCCTTAAAAATGTACAAAACCTCGGTAGTTAGACACCTGATTATAGCAGCAATCTCATGCAAACCCACATGTTGGCAGAGTCCGGAGCCACCCATGATTTGCTTATGGCTACACACAGTTAATGAAATTTACCATATGGAGGACCTTACCTTCTCCATTTGGGGTACCAGCAGAAAGGTGGCCAACACATGGTTTTATTGGTCATAATTCATACCATCTAATGAAAATCATAGTTATTTCAATTAACTTCCCCAGCGGTAACCCTAAATCACATTTGGGGTAGTTAAAAAAGTAAAAAAAAAAAACAAACACCTATCTGGTCCCATCAGCTTCTTCCGTTGTCCTCCAGGCTCCTGCAATCCTCTGACCGTGTCCTCTTCCTTCGATCTGTCTCCCGACAAGTGCACTGAAGTTCCCCAGGAGTTCCAAATTATTTTGTATTGCATTCAATACAAAATACCTGTATTGAATCCAATACACTGAATTTGTCTAAAAGCAATACATTGTCTTTCATGAAAATTCGTTTTACAGTAAAATATTATATTGAGTATAATAAACTTTGAAACACAAAAGCATGTCAAAGTTTACTATTACATTTATTATTAAAGTCAATTATTTTAATTTATTATTTTGACATGATTTTGTGTTTCAAACTTTATTATACTCATACTATTATATTATACTGTAAAATAAATTTTCATGAAAAACAATGTACCGCTTTTAGACATATAAATCCAAAATGAACCACCCAGGCAGATAACTTTATCTCTTAGACCCTGCTCAAAATTATGGAGTTTGTGTGGATTTTTTTTCTTTTCTATTTTGTCTTTCCCCTGCCACCAGGTCACTGGAACTTTACACTGTACGCCCATTTCCCCCTACTCGGCCATTTCCCCTACTCTCGGTTGCCCACTGTCACTGTTTGTCTTCCCTGTCCCTTTCCTTTATTTTTGGTTCATTTATTACTTTACATGTCAGTTTATTTGATTCATTGTATTGTGTGTACTTTATAATTACAGGTTACATTTTCTATGCAGTTACAAGGTATGCCCATTTCTGATTGTTGTATGATTGTTTTCTATTGATAATGCATTCATTCTTCCCCATCCCGGTTTACTTTTCTGTACCCCTCTAAAATAAATAAATAAAGAATGTTTCAAATAAATCACTTGCAAATTTAACTGCAAGTTTTGGGTAACTTATTTAAAAATATTAACAGCTAACATAAAGTCAGATCCAAGAAAGAGGGGATGTTTACTCTCCCATTATACCCAAATTGACCATTGAAGGGTTGTAGTCAGATATAAAGCAAAAGTAAACAAAATGTAATTCATCTTAAGTGGTATTTCTAAATGAAAACACCCCAAAAACATGCAGTTAGGCCAATTACCTTAGAATGTGTTAATACGGTAGGAAAATTAAACAGTGAGCCCCTCCAGGGAAGAGTTAGTGGCATGACTATGGAGTGTGTAAAGAACTATGTAATATAATGGCGCTATATAAAGTATGAATGTACCTTTTGCTCTGCCGGGTATACTTGCATATCGCTGACCAAGTTAAATATCACCCATAAAATCCTAGAGCCACTTGTCAAAATCATTTTGCCTGTGCCCACAAATGTGCAATGCACCCACTTTTTCATGGGAATGAACAAATTTAACAACCAAGTTTAACAAATATACTGCCTGACCGAAGCGAAGGCTAATAAAATCCAGACAGCATGGTGGCATAGTGATGCTTTGTAGCTGTGAGGTTTTGAGTTCAAATCCCACCAGGAATTCCTCTCTATGGCACTTGTATGTTCATTCTGTATTTGTGTGGGCTTCCTTCAATCGCTCCCCCCTCCCCTCCCTAATCAAAAACAAAAAGCACTGGTTGATTAATTGCCCTCAACCTAAAACTGGCCCAAGAGGGTATGAGTGAGTGTGTGACTGCTGATGAGACATTATATAGCACACTCCACTGCGACAGGAACGGATATGAATGGTTCAATGTACTCTAAATCTCTGCATAATTTGGCACTACATAAATATGGAAAATAAAATAAACCTGATATATGAGAGCATGTATCACTAGCGCTTTGCTGTATAGGTGGCCTTTCTCTTCCCAACACTGTACACAAGGTTAATATTCTTTTGTATATATACTGCCATGCAATAGTTGGGGGGGTTTTGCTTTCAAAAGACCATCTATGTGCGATCCGTCCGAATTTCTAGGGAGCAGCGGCGCACATACTGTTTATTGCCGCCGTGTAAACAAACTCTCAATGAAAGAAAGTTAATGACCTGTATCTGACAAGAGCCTGCTGGGAATGTTTTAGAGCAGTTAGGATACATTCACTAGGCAGAGGATCTCTTACATTATACACACACTGGGCATCTAACAAAAGGCAAGGCATAAATCGCCAAGTAGATACCAAGGACTGGAGAAAATTAGCTTAATGAAAACAACCAGACTTCAAAACACGAAAGGCCAAAATGACTTTGAAAGTAATGATGACTTATCTTGTGAAACTATGGATGCTTGCAAAACACGTTCATGGCCCTTTGTAAAACACGATTTAAAAAAAGCCTATAATTAGGTATGGGGACAGCTTGTGGACTATCACAAAACCTTCATACACAATGACTTCCTATGGCAAAACTGACCAATTTCTACATCCAGACCAAAAAAAAAAATACTGCTGTGATAATGATAATTTTATTGTGCACTTTTCAGGCATCAGATCTGAATACAAAAAAATTAAAGACATATTTTATTTAAAAATACCAATGTAAATGTGTAAGGCCCGTCTATTAATGCTTCTGGGCCAAATTATTGCCACTGTCAATTTCACCCAATTCCTTTGTGCCTAGGAGTCATGGACATACATTTAAAGGTGTGCTACCATGTTTACATGAACTCACAGTACAATACTGATGAGAATATTGAAGACTGGCCACTGCCACCCCAAAAAACAAGCCTAAAAGATGTCACATGACCAGCCAGACGATGCCTGGATTTACGGATGTGTATAAATGAGGGGGTAATGGGGTCTCTTGATTTTTATTTCACTGGAGGAGTTCTGCTTTAAACATCTACAATGATTTTTTTGACATCACAGGAGAAAAAAGGAGACAATGCAATATAACTTTGCTAACTGGTAAGTTATCAAGATAGTTTGCATGAACAAGCGAGGAAGGTTACAACTTGGTATATTGTGCTAAACAAAGAAAAAAAAATTTAACTTTAATTTTCTGACCTATAAACTGAAAGTATTTGTTTTGCTGGTGTGCGTTTTATTTTTACTGAAACCCAAGTATTTCCGGAGTATCAACCTCCTCCACTACTTTCATAAGTCAGTAAACAGTATAAGGTTTAATATTAATTATACGCCTCTCTTTAAAATTAAATTGCTTGCAACCAGCCAAGTGGGCTGAAGCTAATTAACCATGGATTGGTATAACTTAGCAACCAAAGCAGTAAAACAGTGTACCCTCCCTAGAAGCAGGGAGGTCTGACACTCACAAAGCACCATCAGCAGGGTCACTTTATCCAGATAAGGCTTCATTTATCACTCTACCCATATACAAAGTTTAAATATACATCTTAGTAAAGGAATATCCTAGCAGGCTGGACCACTCAAGTTACTTGTATACTTTAAAAGGCCCCCTATCCAAGACAAAAGCATTCCATTGGATTTTTTGCATTTAATGAAGTTTATGCAGATTATTTGCCTATAAAAGCCTCCACTGTATATCTATACTAAAGTCTGGAGAGCAATGCTGGGTGCCGCCATCTTGGATGGGATATTAGCAGCCCAAACAGACACTTAAATGACACTGTATATTATTCCCCTTCTCTTCTCTCCTGGCAACTACATAATCTGTTATGAAAAGGAAAAAAAATGCCAAAGGTTTTTTAAATATTATTTTTCATCTGCAATGATATGTTGGTGAAAGGGTTTCTTTAAAATAAAAATGTATGCTTAAAATACAGATGTGTAATAGTATATCCCTGTCCTGGATCTCCTGTGCGATGTACACCATTGTACAATTTCGGAGCATGCATAAGGAGTTCATTCATCCAGGTGCAGCCAATGAACAGAATGCAGAACCCGATGGAGGATGTTGCATACCTGGAAGTTTAGTAAAATGTATTACTGCTCCAAATTCCTTCTAATAAGATGATAGGACAAAGCAACACAGCCATGCAACTAGAAAGAAAGGAAAACAAACCACAGAATGTAATGCCTGTTTGTCCCTAAGTTAAAACAAATATAATAAATTAAGCGTATTTTATATATATAATTTTGGGTAAATCTTTTTCTGAAGAGTTCACAAACACAATATTTTGACCCAGGTTCAAAGAGATTAAGAGGTTTGCCTTAAGGTCACAAAGCTACTGAGTAACTGAAATCTAACCACATCAAAGGCAGCAAAATCACTCTGGCATAATGAAAAAGCTTTACCTTGTTTACCAAAGGTTAAATGATGAAAACCCAAGTGAAAGATTTTACAGCAAGGAAGAAGAGACAATATATAGCACAATTTCAAACAGGTAATGTAAGTTATAATGAGATAAGAGTAAAAAACAACTAGCCTAAAACTGACCTGGAGCCATTGTATAGGCGGGTAGATTAAGTCTTCAGGGGGAGCCCCAAACATGAACAAGGTCCAGTGGTGATTGTCCATGTTCAGTCTATATAGAAAGTAAGGGGCAATATGCTACAGATCCCTATAAAAGCAATATACTAAAAATGATATAAAAATGGTTGGGAAACCTCAGGCAGCCATGGTTGGCGATACCCCACAGACTTTGAATGAAAGGCTAAATGGGACAACGGTCATCCCACAGTTGTCTTTAACAATGTGCAAATACACAGGGACAAGCTCATTAGGGTTTACACTTCTTTTACAAAATCATATTATAATAATAAATGAAGGAACCATACTTCCCTAACCAACCTCAGATTTTCAACATTTGCAAAAAAGTTAACGTAAATCAGGAAGTCAATGAGGACATCCATAAGCCGGGCTTTACCTTATGTACAAAAGTTTTGGACAAAACTAGTAGACATACTAAAACAGAAGAGAAATTTCTGGGAGGGTGAATAGTTTCAGATGATATTTACATGACAACTAAAAAGAGAAATTACAAAGAGATATAAAACTTTCGAGACGTTTGTGAGAAGAGCTTAGAGCTATCTCACACAAAGTAAGCCTACTCTTTTGGTAAAAGACAACAAAAAAGACGTAAAGTATGATTTGACTTATACTTCTTTATAGAAGTGCTGCACAATATCCAAGCAGTTTGTGCTTCATTCTAAGTGGGTCCATTTAAAAAGCTGGTGATCATTCTAATTACTTGAAAAACAACATTACTTCTAAAGAAATAACCAGGGCTGTGGAATTGGTTTGCCAGAAGAATATATTCTGACTACAAAGCTCTGGAAATAACTGTTAGCCTTGCATTTGCCCCATTATTAAAAGGGATGACCCGCTGATATAACCATCACTTTTTTGAACGACCAACAGTTCATAAATGAACTGGAAATCATTACTATTTACTGAAGGTTTTACAACCATTGCCACACATAAAGTGTTGACCAGCAAGGCCTAAAATGTAGCTGCAAATGCTATAGACCACAATACAGATCAATGGCATTTGTTTTACTTTGAACAGCAATAGGTTAACCTGCACCCAGTGACAAAATAATGAAAGAATTCTATATGCATGCGACAGAGCTGCCATTCCTGTCAGGTTAGACATTGAAGAAGGTAACACTTGACTTGCTCAGGATCTGAAATCTCTAGTTTAAGAATAACAGAAGGGGGGAAGGTCGGCAGAGGATGTGCATGGAAAGTGCCATCAGCAAAAGCACTTTTCTAAAGAAGTGCTATAGTACAGCCATGGGCTGGTAAGTAGCTGGGAGGGGTGAAGTGCACGCAGAAGGCTACAGATGTGAAATAGCCATTTGTTAAATAAGGTACAGGATGGAAGCGAGACATCTATATAACTATCAGAATAGGCAGTTAATCAAGATCTGGGGAAAGAGCCAGACAAAAGGTTGCCACCATAAAATCAGCAAAGTAAGTAGGACAATCCTAATTATCATAAAAGGCAAAAGGTGACACTAGACAGGATGTCTGCAAATTGCCTCTCTGCTATGTTTCTCTTGCCAGCTTGCAGCTGATAATCATGGGAATTGAAGCTTACTTAGGGAGTGATCAGTGACATGTCTCCATAGATGCAAAGAACAGGATGGGCAGTTAAAGAACACCTGTCACTAGTGCAAATCAAAATAATCTCTTGCAACCCACCCATATGACTACAGTTGCAGATTGTCTCGGGGCCTCCAAGCATTGAGTATAATTTTTTACCAATGTGACAGCTGAAGAACGCAACACTGCAATCTGTAGCAAAGGTCCTGCACTTTATTGTTAGATTAGGTGGGGGCAAACCTTTGGACTGATTTTTGTAAAAGCTAAAATTTAAATATTGCAGGTACCTGGCTTGCAGAAACAGCTGGGCCATCATGCAGAAGCATGGAACATTACTGAAGAGAGTATGCAGTAAAGTTTAATTTAAATAGTGACAGGTGCACTTTAGGACTAAGTAGTACAGTCCAATTACAGAGAAATACAAAACATAAAGTCTAAATCAGCACCACTAATTAGAGTCTCTTGATACATGCCCTGGTTTCTACAGAACTTTTAGAATGCATTTTGTATATTATGTCCACAAAATTAGGATTTTATATCAAATATAATCAATTTATAAACTTTCATGTGTAAACTAAAACCAACAGGCCAGTAAATGCACTGACAAGTTTTACATTTTTTCTTAATTCTTTGACAGAACAAATACCTGCATGCCTTTATCCCTAGATATTCTCATTACCCAAACAAGAATGCCAATATATCATCAAAGCTGGAGCTCAAAGTTCAAGGTCCCTATAAAGGCCATACAGAAAAACCTTATGATCGAGCTAAACGTGTTAATGATTTGTTATTACAGACATCATCTGATGCTTTCTGGATCCTAGAGAGTGATGTGTGAAATAAAAATATTTCTATAAAAATATATTGATATCCTTGTCAGACACCAAAAGATTGCAGTCTGCCAGTACAAATGCGGAGCTGAAATTTGACAAATCTAGTTTGAATTGGGCACGGTGCCTTGTCTTTCAGTATGGACAAGTTTCGAAGTAGCTGCTATAACAGGGTACACAAAAACCACACATACTCATAATAAATGATCATTTCATAAGTGTTGAAGACAACACACTTGCAATGCTCCAATAAAACACTGCACAGCCTGCCAGAACTAAACCCGACCTAAAAGACTAATAAAGTGTTAGACAAGTGCATTACTGCAGAAATATTTGTATCACAATGTGACACTTCTACCAACAATAGTTTTAGGATAGTTAGTCCAAATTAAAAACTAAAGCTGGATACACACAATGATAAATTATTCAAGAGACTCTTAAACACTACACATTCTGAATTAATAGTTTTGAACAGATTTGTATATATTTCGGAATACCGGATTCTTGTATCAGTCTTATCGCAGAAAACCACTTGGATTCTTAGAAAGCTACACCGTGTACATAATGCTAAATGTAAACCATGCACATGCCAAACAGGCTTAAGCTCCCTTCCAATAGATAAATCGTAGCCATTTAGTCCTGGTCTGCAGGTAAATTAGAGGCACAACCAGGCTGAGTCGCAGGGAAGAAAAAAAAAACCCTCTAAGCTATGAGCAAAATGAGCCAATGTGTTCTAGATGTTTATTAGTGAGCATCTTATCATCATATATCACCAATATCATACATGTGATTGTATAAACAAGCAAAACAGAACTGTATAATATGAAGCAACAATAGTTCAGTTTATGAAATTATTTTATGGAGTAACAGTATGAATGCAAAAACAACAAGCAGCCCAAATATAAATTACTTAATTATTTCATATTCAGTTTAAAATGCAAAGGGAAGGATTTATAGTTTATTATTTTCAGAATTAAAGATCTTCCATTTGTTCATTCTACTCTTAAAAAAATGTTAATCTCCTTGGATATTTCATTTTAATATTTCTAAACAAACTTTTTCTTTTAGTAGTAAACATCAGCTGGATCCAAATAATAGCTTGAAGGCTAGTGCAAACTATGAGATATGCCTGAACGATTGTTGCACAGATGCATTATGTTTTTGAAATGTATTTCAACTGACTTGAATTGCAGAATGCAGGTCAATGCATCAAGTGCAGCAGTGACACGGAACCTTATAGATGTTTCTCACATCCATGCATTTCCCAAATACAAAATGCAACAACCAAAATAAAACTACTTAAAACAGCGCAAAACACAGACAAAAATATTTTTTCTATATATGATATACTAAGGTCTGGTAAATGGCTGTTTAACTACCTGCCAGAGCCACTGCATTTATTTAATCTTAAAACATCAAATATATATATATTATATATATATATATATATATAATATATATATATATTATATATATTATACTGTATATCATTTATATTATATATATACACACAAACACTTGTCTTAATATTCTGCTCACACACAAAAAAATTCTGACAGCTAGACTTCTAAATAATATTGTAAGCCAGAGTAAATGGAGGCAGCCTCAAGCAGAGTTTTCAATTTCTACTTGATTTGAAATGGTTAATAGGCCATATGCCATTAAAGCCCTTTCATTTCCTCTCTGGCTTGTTATCTGTTTTGAGGTTGAAAGGCAGAACAGAGTTTTATTGTGTCTACCTTCAGAAGCAAAACAAGGACAGACAAAAGAAGGAATGACCCATCTGCAGGCATGCTCATCAAGATGCTTACTAACTGCCTGTTCCCATTAAATCTCCAGCTAAACAAACACAAACTAAACCCATCATGGTACCTATTAGGTGGAAAGGACTGATACCTATTAAAGCAGGCACAGAATTCGATTAAAGGACTGCAGATGCATGAAAAGAATAAAAAAATAAGAAAAAAGGGACAGCAGTGCCTCAAACTAAAGTGGACCCAAAACACAACTGGCAGTAAGAATATTCTAAAAACTGCTACACGCTACCAACTTGATACAGATCATTATTTTTAGACAGCCCATTGGTACAATGTGTATATATGTATATGTATAAATAAATAGATGACTATACTGCTTCAATACATATACAGCTTATAAAAATGTAAAATATGTATCAAAAGTTAAAAATAAATAAAAAAAAGTTCATGAGTACAATAAAAATGTTTTTAACTAAAGTGTTTACTTATCTTGCCTGCTTGTTGCTTTCTATTTTTTTTTTTTTCTAAATATCTGTATATTTTGTATTAATTCATTTGTTGTAACCCTGACTGTGGCATTGCTATTATAATTTTTCTTTGATGTATCCTTCAATAAAAAAGTTTATAAAAAAATGCTTATAAAAAAGTGTTTAGCAAAAAAAAAAAAGTACATAGGGACATAATGTAATCATTTTCTATCCAAGGGAAATGGTTTAGCCTACACCAATGCATTAAAACTTGTCTAATAATTACAATCCTGTTTTCAGAACAAAGTAAGGAAAAAAAACTTGAACATCAAAAAAAGAATGTGGAAGACTTGAATCCCGGTTTCTCACTCGTTGGTATTTCTCAATTACCTTCTGGTGAAACTGTTATTCCCACAATACTAGGGGTTCTAGTTATAAAACATTAAATCTGACATCCACTAAAACTTTCCCTGGTGGTGAATCTTCATGTGTTTCAATGGCAGTACTGATTCTCCACCAGAGAATGTTTAATGAATGTCAAATTCACCTCTTTATAATAGGTCCCAAAGTGACGGAAACATTACTGCTAGGACTAAATAGGAAATCACATAAAATCTCCCTTAACCAATTACTTTTCTTGTTGCACATTCACTGTAATTAAGAGACGCTACACAATTCAGCATCTATCTGGTCTACTATGATGGTGAAGGCCCATTGCCTCTACCCAAAAATAAAAAAAATTAAATTAAATTTTGGACATACATCTAACCCATTCTACCCGGCCTATTCACATACAGTAGTTTAAATCTAAGAATGTTAGGATGTCAGAAATTCCTTAACATTTTCCCTACATTAGGATATATAAATACAGCTTGTTCACACCATGAAGTCACAGAAATAAGCATTTTCTTTTTATAGCATAAAACTTTTTAATTGTTGAAAATGCTCAATCCAGTGAAACCTGAAAATCAAACTAAAAGCCAAAACAACAAAAACAACTTTGTGTATATCTACTGTGTATATTGCGGCGTTCCGCTTTCCGCCAATGACTGACCTTAACTACATGGCCGGCATCAAACTGCTTTGTTGAGTTGTGTATGACACATCGCAGTTGTCGGGTACGTCACACCTGACAGTCACTTATTGTTTCATTCTTCCAGTTTTATTCCATGGCTTCTGTCGGGAAGCTGTGCAATTACTCAACTAATCTTTTTGTACAGTAGTCTTTTTTGAGATCTCCCCTGAGCCTCCTAGCCCTTTGCATTCAGAGGATGACCTCTTGGTATGGTACTTCTCCTCCTTTGAAATATGCTGCCATCTCATCTCTTCTTTTCTCTTGCAGGGGAAGCAATTGCTATTAGCAGCCAAACAGCAATAAAACAAAATTACCAGGTTTCCTGTTGTAAAAGTAAAGCCAGGAATTTATCACCAGGTTCACAATGATGGGACAATTCACTCAAAATCCTTTTCAGGAGCAGCTATTTAAAGATGGGTTTAACCCATTCACCACTGGGCAGGCTTAAACTAGAACAAGGGAGCTAGAATCTACTGTATAAAGATAATTCAACCCATTGACAGGCAGATAGGTCATGCACTAACTAGAACAAGAAAATAAAACTGTATAAAGGGGGTTTAACCCATTAACCACTGGGCAGACCTTAATTAGAACATTAGCTAGAATATACTGTATAAAGAATTAAACCTATTGGTAGATAGATAGACCCTGTACTAGAACAAAGAAAAACAACCTGTATAAAGGGGGTTTAACCCATTCACTACTGGGCAGGCCTTAACTAGAACAAGAGCTAAAATATACGGTATACAGATAATTTAACCCATTGGTAGATAGATCCTGTCTTAGAACAAGAAAACCAACCTGTACAAAGGGGGTTTAACTCATTCAATGACGGGCAGGCCTAAACTAAAACAAGGGAATATAAAAAGAAAATTTAACCCCCTTGACAGCTAGATAGGTGCTGAAGTAGAACAAGAAAACCAACTTATATAAAGGTGGTTTAAGCCATTCACTGCTGGATAGGCCTAAAGTAGAATAAGAGTGCTAGGATATGTAAAAAAAATGTAACCCCTTGACAGCTGAATGGGCCCAAGCTAAAACAATAGGGCTAGAATATATACCATTATACATTACCTTCCACAACACTGAACACCCCATACAAAAGTTCTCACAGTAGAGTGAACCTATTCTTCTCAATTCAGATTTTATTATAGTCAATAGAGATTATACCTTAAGTAGGTGACGTGTTTTAGAAGCACTGTCTAATAACCATGTAAATATTTATTTGGAAAACCTGCTGCTTTTACCCCTTTTATCTTTTATTGCATCTCAATGTTCCATCAGCTTGTTACATGCATATAGTACAGCGGTGGCTGCAGGTCATTGCTGGGGAGAGGCTTCCAGAAAGTGACAACAGCAGGAGATTCTTTTAGCACCAGAACAACCACTTGTCTCCTCTAAAAGCTCATGGGGAACAGAATAGTGTTACCCATAACAGAAGGTGACAGAACCACCGCGTAATATATAAATGATGATTTTAAATGATAATGCCATGTTAGATTTTTTTACATTTTATTATTGGATTTACTGTGGTTCACTGCGGAAAATAACTCATCATCCCAATATGTAACTGGTGAAAAAATTCTATCAGTTTGAGGTTCACTCACAAATGAAGACAAACTAACCACCTAATTTTCAAATTTCAATGCATTATTAAAAATAAAACAACAAATTTACATTTATTAAACAAATAGTTTAGTGAGAGGCTTTGTATGGTGAAACTGATTACTGTCCCCCAAAACCTGAAGACTTGTAATATTTCTGGGCTGCATATGACCTGTATGCATTTCGTATGACTTTTGATATAATAAGTTTGATATGCAGCAACTATCTGAAAACACATCTGTAAGGAAGGTCAAAGTCACATTTGAAGTACACAGAACTCGTGTTGTTTGTAAAGATAAGTGTGAATACCATGCACATCCCGCAGAATGAATGCAGGAACTATGTCAATAAAAGGTGACATCAATCACAAAAATCTACTGGTAGGTAAGACAATGCAAGGAAATGAAAATACCTGGATAATGGTCAGCACAATGTGAAGGGTAAGATCTATTTTATATATCAGGGGACAGAAAGATACTAGAAAAAGCAAAATGATTAAAACGGCAATACAAGTACAAAGTCCTACTGGTACCATTCATCTTCATGAAATACAAGTATACAAAATAAATACCAGAGCTTTCTAGGTTCCAGGTGGCTTAATAAAATCCAATAAAAAATACTTTATTTGTTTTTTTTTTTTAGGAATGGAAGTTAGGTGTTAAAATAATGACTTGGCAACAATACAAAATATTATTTGCAGAATTGACAAACTCCAGATGTACAAGTCTATGACTAAGCATACATCTAGCATCTTTCTATAATTTAAAGACCTACAAGTGGCTTTTCTGGCTTCATCTCATAACTATGTCAAGGAGTAATTAAGGGACATTAGATTGTGAGATCCTTTGGGAGAATGGGAATGATGTGAACAATATGCCTAAAAGATGTATAAATTGGAAACGCTGAATAAATAAATGTGGGAAAATACACATTTGTGAATAGAATCATTTATATCTATACTTTGCAGATCCCCTCAATACGTTCTATATACGAGGAGCACAACTAGACAATAAATACTGCCTGATCTATTGAGTAGCATCATCTGAAGTTAACTATGGAAAGGAAATGTTTATTTAGGGGTAGCCAAGGACACCCTAATTTTATTCCACTAATTCCCTGTATACATACATGTGACTGAACAATGCACAACACTCCATAAATGTAAAATAGTTGACCTAACAAGTATATGTCAGTGGACATGGAAGGTGGAAAGGCATCTTTATATACCAGGAGAAAAAGTAATAGTAAACGGATTCAAATTTTCAACCCTATAAAAAGTGTTTTCCTTGGAGAGGTCAGCCTGTGGGCATCTGATTGCCACCATAGACATGGAAATGCCCCCATTGCCACCGTAGACATGTACGTGGGCTGTAGACCTACCTGCAGCTCCAGGTTCTCTCTGGCTGCCAATGCCAAGGCACAGCAGCAGTAGGTAGTCCAATGGGCTCAGCTACAGCGAGCCTTGAGCTGCTGGTAGGCCTCTTGATCAGATTATGAAGATAGAATTGAAGAAGAAGGAGGGGGTGAATAAGGTTAGATTTCTGGAAGGTTCAACTTTAAGTGCAGGTATTTTTTAGTAATATTTTTCTGAGGGCTACTACTACCAGCAAAACACTGTAAATGTTTATGGGAAAACCAGGAAACCTTTAAAATACCAAAGGTTAAAGTCCAAGATTATCAACACTAAAATACAAACCTAAGAAACAAGGCAAAATAAACTCTGTAAACCCTGCATAAGGGTCATGTTGTTATCCGGCACTCACATGCCTCATCTTTATGCCCTCGACTTTATGACACAGATAGGGAAAAATACCTTCTCACGCATATACTTTAAAGTACAACCATTCAGTAATAATTCAGAAGACTGTAAAATATTGTATCCTCAGCCGCATGCAGGAGTGGCAAACCAAATGAGAAATACAAATAGATAAGCTGCAATGAGGCGAATTCTATCCTTCCTAAACACAGCTGGCTTTATGAACAAAACTTCCTTGGATAAACCCTGTGGGCTAGCAACAAAGTTCACATATATCAACTTCCACTGTAGACACACTATAGGGCTGTCACATTAAATTGTCTTGGGTAACCTTACCATCAGAGCTAAACCAGGGACTGCAGCGATATAGAAGCACCACTACATATCCCTGCAAATATTTACATTTGCTTGCTGGAACATAAGAGTTTTGCAAAAGATTACAGACAAGGCTGTGCAATAAATCCTACCAGACAAAGGCCTAATGACCTACTACCCCCATCACTGCTTTAGATTGTGTGCAAAAGATTACTGAACACAGTGCAGCCAAAAGGAGATTATTTATAAAAACTGAAGCTGCTACCTTCAGCAACCTTGATCTAGACTTTTACCTGTATTTCCATAAAATCTGGCCCCATAGATGTCATACCATATTTGTTTAGAAATCAGAAATGTCAAACAATCATAATCTACAACAAAGAACTTTGACAAATACTATTAAAGTAAACGAGGACTGGATGATAAGTTTGCTAAAGTATTGTGTATCAAACAAACAATCAACATGTTTTTGCCTTTCTCTGTTATACTGTTTCTTTTTTTATCCTGATCATGACATTTGCAGATAACTGAGGAGCCATGTGACAACACATGATAGTGTTTGGAAGACGAACTAGAGTGTAGTCACCCCAAAACAAAGTGACTGAAACAGGATCTTCTTGGCAGGATGTTATATTAATGAAAGCTGTAGATTAAAAAAAAGCCTAAAACACATTAAAGATTGTATGACATTTTCATGATTGGGACTTGAGCACCAGAAATTGACACATCTCCTTACCTAAAAGAAAAGCATAATAAATGTGTCACCCCTATTTAATGTACGGCGCTGCGTAATATGTTGGCGCTATATAAATCCTGTTTAATAATAATTAAAGCACATACAGGACCCCCTGCCTTGCCCAAACATGCAATCCTTATATCACAGCCTTCTCGCCACTTCTTCTAGACACCTTTAATCTGTACCATTTGCATTTGAAAAGTTCAGAACAGAAATAGAAGAGGAAACATGTACATTTCCATTAATTATACACAGATGGGTAACGATTAAGATAAAGCAACTAGTTTAAACCAGCATTCAGAAAAACCAGATAGCTGGGAGGAAAATCCACCATCTGCTGTATTCTGCCCCGAAAATATACTTTAGGAATATTCTGCATTTTAAAGAGCAGCAAAGCCAACCCCTGACAATATTTACCATAAATCTCCAGGCTCTTTTCTGCTGTTAGTGCCTTTGATCCAGAAAAGAAAAAAAGTCTATGCAGGACTCTAAAACTCAATCCAAGCCATAAGGTCTTCAAAAATACTCCTTCCAATCCCTTAATCTTCCAGCAAAAGCCAATAGGAAGAACAAAAAGCCTTGAGATGGCAAATCACCATAAACAGGGGGTGAGCTTGGAGATTGCCTTCAAATACCATTCATGGGTAGAAGTGTCAGGGCTTGTTTGTGCATTGACATGAAAGTTGGGAACATTAATCCAAGCAGAAAATAAAACCATAAATAAAAATTAAAGTAAAATGCAATCTCCAGGCAGATGTGAGGAACTCTTCAATTAGCAGTACAAATGATCAGTAGGAAAATCCAGGAGCACTCCAGTTTCTGCACAGAAAGCCCCCGTGTCTTATTAATCTCTATTTTTTTTCCTTACCAGTGAAAATTCAATTTATTTTCAAGCCTCCGGGGCAGCGTTTTCATATCACGATGACAGCAGAAAATCAGGAAAAAAAACAATAGAAAAATGAATTTAAATATTAGCAGGCAAGAAAGAAAAATGTCTTTGTTATCATTCTTGTAAACTCCACAGCAATTTATTGGGCAGCAGAAAGAACAAAATAGATGAGCTATAGATTTCCAGAGAGAAGAGAGCCACAGACGAGCGCTAATCCAGGAATATCGCCGACATAGGCAGGAGCGTAGGATGTGCACTGACCCCCTCCTCCTTCCTGGGCTTCAGCACTGCATAAGAACGATCTGCACCCTGCAACATCCACTTAATCCTCTCCTGTGTGTTAGATCCCCTTGGCTTTGCTCTTGGATGCCTGCTAGCAGCTTGATTCCCCCAGACATTCAGAGCGGAGTGCTGACGGCGATTTCCCGGATCTCCCCGCCGACACCAGAGAAATGCCCCGATCGTGCAGGAATTGATGGATGAGCCGGACGATTGTGCGCCCGTGCAGCATGCAGGATGAAGGATCTTCTCAGCTGCTCTGCACGTCGGGAACTGACAGGCAACTGAAACGATGCTTCTGTCTCCTCTGTGGGAGACACGCCCCCGCCGCGCCTCTTCTGCTGCGGCCGCCAATGATATAGGGCTGTGTCGGGCAGGCGGGCCAATGGGAGGCGGGGAAAGGCGGTTACCAGGGTGATACGCTCGGCGTCCCAGTGGAGCCCCTGGGAGGAAGGAGCAGCCACGCGTTTATTTCGCGGAAAAATTTAAATCCCAGCTTGTGGACGGGAAGGCTGCGCAAGGATCTCATGCGGCTGTCAGACGGTGCAAAACTATATTCTGCCCCGACACACACGTATATTCACACCCTGTGCCCACGTGGATGGGGGCGGGGGGGGGGGGGGGGGGACCTGGGGGAATGAAAAGTGTTCAAACCGCAATATTCCATTAGTTTTCAACAGTTATTTCTACAATTGCTCCTTTTTAAATATAAAATTCTGACCTGCATTCTACAACAAAGAATTTATTTTATATTAATATATATATTATATATATTATATTATTATAATAATTTATACTTTATTGTACAACACTGCATAATATGTTGGTGCTATATAAATCCTGTTTAATAAAAAATAATCATAATAAAAAAGATTCTCCTGCGACCCAAGACTGACAATAAACACCCAATGGTCTTGTATTATGATAACCAGGGGCTGGCTTTTCTATTTTCTCCCTAGCTTATGTTTGAGGGGTGAAAATGGGAGAGCCAATCATAATAGTAATGGTTGAAACCCAAATCATTGATGAGTGTCCCAAAGCAACTACACCAAGCATGCGGGTGATGCAGTAAATGTAGCCTGTAGCTTTTTTTATATACATTGAGACGCATTTATTTTACAGCACACTGTTGTGGTGTGAAATGACCCTGAAAGAAGAAAACATCCTCAATCTGATGATGCAGTGGTTTCTTTTGTTCTAGGTTTCAAATTTACTGTTGATGAGCCAAATCAACATATTCCATTTCAATAGAAGGGTTTTGGAGCATGGATTAAATTACAACTGTCCTGATTTATTAAAGATCTCAAGACTGGAGAAGATAGATTACTAATGGTGACCCTGGATGATCCAGCAAACCGTGTTTGGATCTGGTCCAAGATTGAAAACATTTGACAAATAATAGCAAATAATTTAAAAAAATCTATTCCAGCTTTTTAGGATCACACAGGTTTTCCCATATTAGTCCATATCCAGCCTTGAAGGCCTTTAATAAATCAGGTCCAATGCATGTCTGTTAAAGCAAATCATACAATAGAATGCAAAGCCCATGCAAAGAGATCAAGGGAGGAGCTCTGACACTTCCACTCAACTTTTCTCAGGACTAGTGGTGGTTGTATAGTTTTATTCCAAGGTCAGTTCAGAAGTTGGTATTTAAGCTCTCCAAAACAGTGATAGGATGCTGCAGTAATACACAAGCTACCTATGAAACAGAAGAAAATGGGTTCAGACTGCCCCAAGGTTCCTACAATCGGCTAAGAAAATAATTGTTGTGATTTACTTCAAGAATGAGAATTTTAAAACTTTTTAAATCCAAATCCCAACTAGAAAATTCCGGTCAGATTTCAGATGTCAACCAATCCGACGAAATTCCAGCTGACGCAGATTCTTTCCATTTTTTTTACCTCTACTCAGAACATCTCAAATAAACTAAAACATGTTTTTGAATAAAAAAAAAGTATAGGATTTTTTTTATTCTCTATGGTCCCTTTGGAAGAGTTCACTTCACTTTCTTAAAAGCCTTCTGTATTACATACATCCATATAGAGATACATACAAATAAAAATGCAAAGAGTTTGGTAAGTAAAACTGGATTCATCCATTCGCCAGGAGTTTAGCTATATTTGTGAACATACGTTGTATAGAATGATTTACTGTAATATTGTTTTCTTTCTTTCTCCTTGGATGATTCCCTGTCCACTGGATAAGCACAGCAACTGCTCATTCCTCCAAGTTCTGTAATTTATTTATCCATGCATTTATATAGGGCCAACATCTTCTGCAGTGCTTTACATAGTCCACAGTCATGCCACTAACTGTCCCCCAGAGGAGCTGACAATCTAATCTTCATTACTAGCTCTGCAGCTGTATAGTAAGGTGCCAGGATGGATTTGTTGTTCTTTATTCTATCAGAGACGACAGAGTGCATTATTATAGAACATATATTCAATATTATGTGCAGCCACTTGGTGATGCCAAGGGTCACAGCTGAGGCTCCAAAAGCTTTTATGTTGACCACTCAAGAGAAAACTGTCTGAAGACAGAGGGACAGTGCCTTTTAAATATTACATGTATAATTACCCAAATCTACATGTATATATTTGTCTTGTAATCCCATTTTGAGGACTACTTAGGAAGTGAAGGACATCACTCTAAGCATTTCAGGCTGTGCCGTAGTGCACATTACCATGATTTTACTACTGAGAGCTGATGATTTTACTAGAGGGCCTGATTTATTAAAGCTCTCCAAGACTAGTGAAAATAGAGGAACATGGGCCATGCAGTAAACGTGAAATGGATTTCTCAAAAACATTGGCTATTATTTGGCAAATGTTTTCAATTCTAGACCAGATCCTTTCCAGGTTTGTTGGATCACTCAGGTTCTCCTATGATAGTGTAATTTCCCCAGTTTTGGAAAACTTTGATACATCAGGTCATTGGGCCTGTTTTAATAAAGCTCTCTGAGGCTGGAGAGAGTACACTTTTATCAGTGAAGCTGGGTGATCCAGCAAACCTGGATTGGAAGTAATTTCCTATTTGCTAGAAAATGTTTCAAATCTTGGACCAGATCTATTCCAGGTTTGTTGGATCACCCAGCTCCAATGATGAAAGTGTATCCTCTCCAGCCTTGGAGAGCTTTAATAAATCAGGCTCATTGTGTCTGTGCTGCTGAATTAGAACAATCAGCAGGCTAGAGACAGCTTAGTAAAAGCGCATAACTGCGGTAGGGAAGGGTAAAAACACCTACCGAGTAATGTGCACTGACTTACTGTATGTACCTGGATCACAATAGAAGCTGCATACAAATGGCAAATAGTTTTGAAAGTAAAATGACATTACCCAGTAACTGTAAATTTGTTGTAAGAGAGTTGTTCTTTCTGCTTAAAAACACCAGACCGTTTGATGATCCACTTGACCGGCATGTCCACTATGCAATCCACGTTCTGTGATTCCTCATTGCTCTCCATGCATGTGAGGATGTTACACAATCTTTCTGTATGGTGTGACAATCTTTTAGATTATCCAGAAGGAAAACTGATGACCTCCAACCAAACAGGCCTTGAAAATAAATGTTTCCTCTTTATAGTGTCTGTTGTGTATGTTCCCAATAACAAGTGTCATATGAAACATCAGCACAGCAGAACAATGGTGATTTCTAACCTACTTCAATGGAGGATGATATATCTTTCTGAGTGTTCCCTATTGCAACTGTTTGTGTCAATTACAGAATGGAATTAAAGATTGCAACAAGCGTCATGTCATTTCTATATCCTATGTCCAGCTTTTGGTGGATGTTCAAGAAACTGATATTCTAATTGTTTTTCTATATTCTTTATAATGTAATGCTTCTGTTACATGTAATACCTGGGGACATGTGGCTGTTATTTTCATTAATGTTATATTTTCCATTAGCATGGCTGACAGATGTCACTTTTTGTAAAAGTCTAATTGAAGAAAATCAGTGAATTGCATTACCAGTTTATGTTTCTCTGTCAACATAACGCAAGCCCTTTAGTTTTTGAAATATATTATTCATCAGCCGTGTACCAATGATTATTTTTAGAATTCTAATGTTATAAAAACTGTTGGCCTGACTTTAGGACATTTTTCTACGTACCTTTGGTATGATCTAAATGTTTTCCATCTCTTTAATCATTCTTAGCACACCTACCTTCACCCCTTTGTACTCAATATACCATCCGTATATATTTATATACATATATTGTTGTATGGCATGACTGACTACTAAGACCGTGCTAGTTGCCTGATTGTCATGCTCAGGGATGGGCATTGGGCAAATATTGGGGGCCGGCAATCCACAGCATTCCAGGCTCCCATACCCCCTTTTATCAATTGGGGGCCTAGAGAAGGTGGGGACCCTGGGCAATTGCCCATTTAGGCCTTGATCATGCTCAAGCCTAACCTTAACACTCTCTGGTGGGAACATATTTGATATTACTAGTGACATTCTAGTATTGTCATTATTTTTATTATTGCCATAATATTGTTATTAGAATTATTACAGTTATGTGTTGCTATTTTTAAAGGTTGTCTTTACCTCCTTTAGGTATTGATGATATTAAAGGTAGTTAGGAAAAGAAATGATGAAAATCTTTTCTATTTCCCATTAAAATGGTAAGGAATTTCAACATATATACCTCTAAATGTTCCCGGAACATATTGGAACACGTTGCATGTTGGGTTTAATGGTCCATTAATAAATGTTATTTACGCTTCAGTCAGTGGAGCAGCCAAGCTGTACACTGCGATGATTTATCAGTATGACAGTAGTTTGTCAGTGTATCCTTGGACAATATGTTATGTTTATTATATAGAGCTTTCCAACCATGTGCCTTGGTTTATTGGTAGGTATAAAACGATTCATTTATCTATCTCAGCCATATGTATGTATGACATGGCTATATGTGTTGTTTAACTGCTGTAATTAACACGTAGCTAGCTAATTATATAGCATTTTAAATTGCCTGTTTTCGGATTAGTTTTTTTTCTCTGCTCAGCATATCTCTGTGTTTATGGCCCATGGGATGCTGTAGATACTCTGGAGGTCTGTATCCTAGTGGCTCACTATGTCTGCACATTTCCCAGGGGTCTCAATAATTGACATGGGACTTGGGATGTATGAACAGATGTTTCTAGTTATACAAGGGGATTTCTGGAACTTACTCATACATTTTACTTATTCACATATAAATTCCCATCTATTGCAGCTCCTTAAATGTATTTGTTTGTAGAAAGTGAGACTGTTCATGTATAAAGGTGAATGAGAGGAAATTGCAGAAAATGACAATTAGAAATACCACACTGACATATTTATAATTAATTAATAAAATCCATCTCATAAAGATAGGCTTGATATAAGGTATGATTTCTCAAGTATTGCTGTCTGTATTCAACAGTGCAGTACATCATGTCTGGTTATATATGATGAATGAACTAATCAGAATTTGGAGCTCTGTATCCTGTGATTTCCATGAAGATGGATATTGGTTATATCATGGGTGGAGGGAAGGTCTCAATCTATTTTTGAACAATAATAAGTTTTAGGAAATTATATGTGCTGGCACAGGGAATTTATTTGGTGTTTTGTAAGCTTCTCCCTAATTTTTTTTAAAAACAGTACTGAGGAATTATATAGGCTGTCTTTATTAACATATCCTTCTAAAAGTGCTGGCTTCTGTCTGCCATGCGAATTAAAATGTAGCTAACCTTGTATAAATATACAAAAGACAAGTTCTAACATCACTCTGACTTTACTTGCTGCGTGCTTGTATCAAGGAACTCGGAAAATGCTATTGCAATAAGATGTGTTTCTTTATTTAAATGTTTTCTTTAAAAAAAAGACCCTAACAAGTCTCTATGAATTGAATGGCAATTCTACCTTTTCTCTTACAAGAAACATGATTTATGAAAAAAAAGACCTGGCAGGGTCACTTTAAGTCAATGCAAACACCAACAGAACCAGTCCAAAGACCAACTTCCCCTAGAAAAAAACAATTTTACAATAGAACTCATTGACAAAAGTCCTTAAAATATTTAATCTTATCCAATAATATCTTAAAATGGAGTAATATATAGGAAAACCTGTAACATTTTTCTAGTTCAGGACTTTGTGGTGCATTTGTGCTTATTGTGGAAAACAGAGCATGTTTAATAGGAACCTAGACAGGCAAAAAGCTTTTTATTTATTAAGTAAGGGTTGGGACATCTGCTAGATTTGTATTGCTGGCATTAGGGCTCAATTTACCTTAATTTATATAAGGATCCTTATTCTGGTATAGTAGCTTGGTAAATTAAACCTTTCGTGTATAGAGGAGGTGCAATGCTGCATAATATGTTTGTGCTGTATAAATACTGTTTATTAATAATAATAATAATAATAATAATAATAATTCTGCTTGCTTGTGCCTGGACACTAGAAACAGGTGAAATCTCACTGAGAACACAGACAGCAGTATATAAAAAAAACATAGTTTCTAACTTTCACAGCCTATTCAAACTTAGAAAAAAATGATTTAGCTAGATTTTAACTTCAAGTATATTGGTAATATAATTACTGCCATAAAAAGATGTTTTTGGACATTTTAAAGGGCTATAATATATTTTGGTTGTTCATCCAAGTTTTAAGGCATCCCTCACCCCTAGGGCTCTGTTAGGTATAAAAAAGCGAACATTTCACAAACAGCAAAATACCAAAGTTGTAGCACAGGCTGATATACCACGGAATGCACTTTTATTTGCAAGTTTATGCTGCCATTATAGTAATCTGCAGTAAGAAATCAGCTGCTGTGCCATTTTTTAAACCCTCAGACCTAAGCAGAAAGCTATGTGGAAGCTGTAGGAACTCAGAATGCCTGGCATTGCCTGGACACTGCTGATAACTGTTTAACATGGGCTGCTCCCAAAGATAATTTTGTCTTATATCCAAACAATAATCAAACCACTGGCATGCTTGGCAAAATGTTGCTATATCTAATTATTTAATCACTGCATGTCCAAGGTATCTTTTGTGTGTAACAGATTCCCTTTAAGCTTGACATTCAGTGCATAATAAGCCCAAATTAAGACTCTGCAGCAAAAAAGGCAACTCCATTTGGGACAGACAAATAAGGATTTTTCCAGCAAGGACTGCATTGTTACACCTGAAAATTAACCCAGCTGACCCAGTCAATAGGAACTTAGCCAGATACGGGCAAGAACAAGACGCTATTCCATAGGATAAGGAGTGACAATGCACCAGGCCAGGGCCAAGTGGTAGCAAGCAAAGTCAAGGCAACAAGAGCAGGTAAAAGGTCATACAAAGGAGTCGAACAGCCAGGCAAGGTATCCAAGGGCAGAGTGTTCAAAGTCGGGATAAGATCAGCAACAAATAATAAAACTAGAAAATGCACCATCAGAAAATAGGAAAGTCATGATAGGTGCAGTTGGGGTTATTGGTGGTCACTCTATAATTGAGACTCTTGCTTTGCCTTGAATATTAGCAATTATTCCTATAGCCTTTACAAGGACATATGCTATTAGAATGTGATGAATCCATTATCCCAATATGCAATGTGTTTAATAAAGAGGTCACAATGCGTTCTAAGCCAGGTCAAAATGATTATGACCTGCACAGTTTGTTCACATTCAGACATTGCTGACCTCTTCCTGAAAATGCTAGTTGCTTAAATGCCTCTGACTTTCTTTTGTGAACAGAACACTAACCTTGAATATGTATACAGATTAGAAAAAATCAAAATAAAGTCAAAGCTCCATGTTCACATAATTATTCCAGATTAACATGACAGCCAAGGAAATAGCATTTTTGTATGGGTGTCACTAGTGGTATATGATACTGACAAGCAATAGAAACAAATTGCCATCTATTTCAATCACTACCTCTAAAGTCATAAGCTAAAAGTTTATAGTACTGAGCTCTGTGCAGTACTTTGTCTCCAAGCTTTACAGATAATTATTCAAAATGCCTGAGCCCAGAATAAATATTGCATTACATTGTAGCATTACTCATCAGGTTCAACCAAACCCTGCACTTTATCTAATTAGTGAACTACTGCACCTCCAAGCACTCTTTTCTGACACATCCCCTTTAAGTAATGGATGTGTGCTTCTTTGCGATCTGCTTTTTAATGGACAATCACTCTGGCTGAGCAGTTTGATTCTTTTTAATAAATCAAGTCCTGCAGTTGTCAACCCATGGACTTATCATACCAGAGTGTCTTTACACCCCAAAATCCCAGTATGTCAACATTTAATTATTTTGTAGGCCTCCTGCATGACCCAGAGCTGATGCGGGGATGACATGTCACAAGACAGAAATCAGTGAATATGTTGTCTGACCCTTATGGTGCCCTAGGAGCAGCTCTAGAATAGCAGGGGATGTTCTTTAATATATGCCTTGAAAGAAACAGAAATTCAACTTGGTGTCCCATAAAATTATAATGTTTCTGATCTGTTATGAGCTAAAATGTTCATTTGCCATTTGAGGAGAACACATGAGTCAAGCATACAAAAGCATAAGTGCTTAAGGCTATGTTGATAAATATCATAAATTTGGCCTCATTTAAATATAGATTTTAAGATATTTCCTGAACCCAGTGCATCATAATATCAGGAGTACACATTAGCAGAAATACAGGGATGAGTCAATTGTAGTCTCTTAAGGCTAAAAAAATGAAATGCTTAGGCTGGGTTCAAACCAGAGATGAATTTATTATGCTTGTTGCATTGATTTGATTCACTTGGACTAAATTATAAAACAGATCAATGCACCTAAAATGAAACTGCAGGACCTTTACACAACACACAAAGAACATTGATGTGAACAAACCTCATTGCAAATTATGCATTCTGTTTATTCCATGCATTAGGCTGCATCTGAAAATATGTATAGTCCTTTATTTTGTACAGCCAGCTTCTGTAAAATCCAGCCCAGAGCCCTATCAAGTACCCAGTGCCACCACCTGAGATTGCAAGATCAGCGAATGAAGTAAATAGAAAAGTGAGTCCATAGCTCGGTGGGTATCCATAATGGTCAATCCATCAATAATGGTGGGGGAGGAATGTGTGAGCTTGGTGACTTCAGGATGTTCAGATAGGTTGGAGTTAACGGCACAGTAAAGGAGTTTATTCTCATCTCAGGTGGCACCTGGGTTTTACCCAAGTCAATAGAATATTGCTGGAGAGAGGTTTAATCCAAGGTGGGGAAAATTAGTGGATCTGGACTCAAAGGTGATGGTAAAATCGAAACAAGAGAAAAACAGGGAACAGATGAACTTACCAAGGATTTAGATGTTTAGTGGTTTGTAAGTATTGTGAATTAAGATGAGAAGGAACCCTCTAAAAGTTATGGTCACTTCTCTAGAGCCAGTTTGACAAGCAGCAACTTCAAACCCTCAAAAAGAATTGTTATTATTTAAATAGAAGGCACAGTTATGCCTTGCCCTAATAAGAAGCTGAACCAGTGTAAGAGGTGATGGGAGCAACGAGCACTAAGTATTTGTTAATAATTTGTCGGTAGTAACTGGTAAAGCACGGGAAGTGTTATGCATTTAAAGATTTAAGGCAAAGATAAAGCAGATCACTAGCCATTGAGGAGGGATGAACTCGTTCCTTAAATTTTTCCTAAAAAGGCTTAAGTAGGCTGCAATCCCAGCATGGACGAGCCCAAACACTTCTCTGGTCATCAGGAAGACATCATAAGCCACCTAAGCATGATCAATGAAAAGATCCGTAAATAGAGTTCAAAGTGAATATGGCACTGGTTAATAAAACCATGGCACCACTTGAAATCCTAGAGAAATAAGCATAAGGGCAGGTGTAGTGTTAAAACCACAGTGGGATGTTGTACTGGAATGTACTGTATACTGTCTCAATGGCTTGGCTGCTGAAGTGGTAGCTGGTCCAACCTACTTGAGAGTTCATGAAGCTGATGTAGCACCAGGACTTCAGTTATTTCATAGGTGTTTAGTAACTGTCAGAGTAGCCAATTAACATCAGTAGATAAGTGCAAAAACTTAGACATGGTTCAATCAAACTGTCAAGCACCTGGTCAATGGGAATCATCTCTCCCAGAGCAGATATGTTTGGGGAGTCTCCTGTGTTCCTCTGAGCACTCTATGAAGGATAACTGGTTTCACTGTGGACAATACCCACTGCCACCCAATACCCTCCTCAGAAATACTAGAATATTCAGATAAAAACAAAGTGCCAGTACAACAGACAAAGCCAAAGAGTTCAGGATGGGCAGCAAGCAGGCATAGCTTGGAAAAGGCATAGTTGGTAACTGGTGAAGTGGCAAGAAGGTATGTAGGAGCACATAGGGTCAGTTGGAACATAAGGTGTCAGGGAGATCACAGGATGCACTAGGGGTAACACTAGGTGACAGAAATCTTGAGAGGCACATGGAAACACTAAAAGTCATAGTGGTCAAAGACACTTGGAGGTCATAGAATTTTCAGGAGACTCAAGAAGACAATAGGGGTCATGGGGGTTACAGTAGGCACAATGTGTTTCTCAACCACTGCTAAACCTTTAGTTGCTCCTGACTGAGCTGACCCACCTCCTGACTGGCTGTGGTGGCTGTGCTCTCTGTGCTCTCTACTTCCCTCAAAGTCTACTGTGCCCTAAATGCAGCCTGCTGGTACAGATGCCTTCTATCCAGGCCTCCCCCCTACCATAAAATACCCCCATCCACGCGTCTATTAAACTGCAACCCTTGCGGTCTACCGGTGATTAAGCCAGATCTTCCCTGCCTTGGTGATGAAGCCCACAGAAGGCTGTGGCACTAAAGACTGAATGGCAAGCTTCTGACTGTTGTATCCCCCCATGCCCAATCTCAGGGTTTTTCTCTGCAATTGGAAAAAAGTGTCATCCTCATGCACGCACTGTCACGCCAGGATGAAGGAAAATTACAGGACGGGGCAGGACTGAATCGAAGACAGCTCCAGAGAGGTCGAGGGCTCTGCAGAAGTAAAGGTAAATGTGATTTTTTTTTTTTTAAGTATAATTCCGCTTTATTGAATGGATTTGTTTAGAAGCATAATTTTTTTAAAAAGTAATAAAAAAATATATAAATCATATGTATAGAAACATGTTAATAAATAAATAAAGTTAGCTGTTAACTGCCTGAATATGTTTGTTCACATATGCACATTGCATATTTTTAAAAAAACTTAAACACACCCTAAACATTTACCCATAATTTGAAAGCAGACATGCTGCAGAAGAAAACATGATGGCTGCAAAAAATTATGTTGCATTTGTTGCACATGTTAAGGCTCCACATAATATTTTAATTGAAAATATAGTTTTAATAATTATTAGCTTAGATTAGTACAAAATCAATAGCATAATTTAAAAATTTACTTGATTAAGGTTATTAACCTTATTTGTAAATATCTTTTTGCTTTCTACTGTTCAGGTTATATTTGTTATTTACAATTTGCATCTCATAGAAAAATGGCAACATTAATTGTCAATCACTCACTACACATATTTGATTTGGCCTCCTAAATTACGTATTCATGTACTAGAAGCTTGCTTTTGACAGAATAAAATCATCAGAAAGTTGATTTGAATGTGCTGGGAAAAATGTAAATTTGAAATCAGTAAATAACTTTGAAACCAAACATATTTGCAAAATAATTTTTGATTTCTCATGGATTTACAGTGTGTGTGCAAATTTGTCAAATTTACTGATAAATCATACAATTCATAAATCATGTTTACTTGGATTATTAAATTGAGTTACTTTTTGTGGATCAGAGAAACCTACTTGCAAATATTCAGTGGAATCAATTACTGCTTAATTGGTGATTCTGCTGTTAAAAGTACTGCTAATGAAAATGTCATTTTTCAATATATAAAATAGTGATGTGTCATGTGCTGAGATAAGGATAAACTGGAATCAGGTTTTACTGGGTGTGGGTGCTATGTGCTATAATCTATGGAGCTCCCAATGCTTTCCAGAGCACCCTGCAAGGAGTGATGGAGTTTGCTGTGAAAGGCTCCTACCTTGCAGCTCATAGGCACACTAAAGAAGGCAACCATAGACCAAGTTATCAAAACGTACAAGTGATCACAAACTCTGAAACAAGCAAAAGGTCAACAAAATAACATACAACAAGAAGTCAGTAACTGGAGATGCAGCAATTAGAACACAGGGATATGAAGATCACCATGGGAGTCCGCATGGCACCTGAAGCAGGGTCATAGGAGCCACTAGGATCACTGAGGGCCTGGGAGACATTAGGTTAAAAAAGGCAGTGGGGTAATGAGAGGCACAGGCAATACCAGAGCAGCACTAACATAGCGACAGATTGATTGAATGGAATGCACCCAGCACTTTTAAATGTCTTACTAAATCAGTACAGGGTGCAACACCAGCATTCCAGACAAAACCTAAAGTAGCGGCTTATTCTCACCCTTTATTCATAATGCTATTGTGAAATTGTTGTTTATTACAGCACCTCTGCTGTTCATTCTTTGGGAAAACCTAGGGGGCTATGCAAATCCTTTGTCATGGGTACACCCCGTGTTCAATGCTTGTTTATTTGTAAAAAAAATATTGTATGGATCCCAACATCTTACCCTCCTTCTTGCAGATGCCCCCTTAAGGTGTTCCTTCAGTAGCTGCTGCCTCTTTGTTTCTTCTGCCATTCAGAGTAGAGCAACATAGAATTATTTTTATTAATAATATTAATAATAATAAACAGCACCAACATATTACACAGCGCTGTACATAAAAGGAGTTGCAAACGAGAGACAGATACAGACAGTGACACAGGGGCCCGAAGAGCTTACAATCTTGGAGAATTAAAAGTATATTACCTTCCCCAGCTTCAGATACTACCATCAGGAGCAGAACAGAGGTGAGTGACATTGTATCTGAAATGCAAAATCCTTCATCTAATGTAATTAATTGCATACATCTTTCATTCCACCATGAACCACCCCCTGCAGAGATGACAGTCTTTTTTTGGCATGACAGTAGTTATTCCATTAAAAACCTTTTAAGTAAGCGTGAGAGGGATATGTTGAATTCACTAGACAGTTGGCTCTTCTCATTTGCTTTCTTACACATTTTTTCAAATGGCCAAGAACATGATCAGTCTATAGGAACATCTGTAGTGATGGTTTATCTTGTTTAGTAATGTTTCATTCTAATTCAATTACTTCCTATGTGTCTTGAATAGTAACAGGCAAAGAGATAAAAGTCTTTTTGACGTAATATGAGCTTGTAATATTTTTAGTCGTAGTTCGATACAAATTACGTTTCCATCTTTGATATTTCAGCAGCTATTTCAAACATAATCTTATAATGTAGTTGGAGGGTATTAGCCACAGAGCTTACATGCGTGGGTTTTTGTTCAAATATAATTTATTATTATGTTTTATTTTTAATTGTAATTTGGCATGAATGTGATTTTCACTCAACTTTTAAACATATATTTTGATATAAATTCGTAGTGGTTTCTTATTTATGTAAACAGAGAATGTGCTGTTTGTGTACCATTGCAATCAGTAAGTTATACATACTTGTTTTTCCTGATTGGATACAGGTACTTAATGACAGCAGATTGGGTCCAATGCTTTTGGTCAAGGTATAGTTAATTGGGTTAAACTAGAAAGTCTTGACTGAAACTGGAACTATTGGCAAAATTAAATATTACACATGCTATGTTTCCTGTCAATAGTATTTGCACAACAGTTTTTAAAGTGTGATCCTTCTCATATATGTTGGAGCACTCACACTCGGAATTACAGCAGTGCGTAGACTGAAAGAAACCTGGCCTGGGGGGTCAGTCTCTCTATTTCTATGTTTTTCTATACCTGATGTTTAAAGTTGAATCTTCTTATAAGTTGCTTTCCCCATTTCCCCCATCCTTCATCGGAATGATTTTTTTTTTAATGAAACCATTCCATTTTGATAGCATATCATGCAGTTGTGTCACTGTCCTTCTTTGTGCAATTCAGGAAAATCCTTGCTGGTACGACAGGGCAGGCAGGGTACTGTACACAACCACCAGAAAACAATACTGCAACTTGCCTTATTTCTCCATTTAGGAGCCCTCTGTCTGGCTCTGATGCAAGCAGAGGAGTCAGGCAAATATTGTAATTATGTAGATGAACGGCTGTCACTTTGGGCGTTTCTAGGCAGACTGTTTTTGTATATTAATTGCCCTTGGTAATACTCACAAGCCTCTGAAATCTAATAAAAAAAAAGGGGTGGACAAGACAGTGAGATGGACTCTATTTTACTTGTTGCAGCCTTTGACACACACTGTGTGGAGCTTTACATTATGTGCTTAATATTCGGTCTCCATACCAAATAAAGGATTTGACCATTTTTACATTTTGTACTAATGCACTAAGTTGCTTTGTGCTGGTTAACAATGGACAGTCAGATTGTTACTCTCAGACAAGGCTCAGTGGTGGACTTGGTCTCCAATAAGATCCAACATGTGTCCTCCATAATGGGCAGGATTTTGTCAGCCAGCAAAGAACAGGTCCTGCCTGGTTCTAGCTAGGCAGGTATAGTTTGGTTCACACAGCTTTGGCTGGGTGGGCTTAGTACCTAGCCCTCGTCAGGAGCATTATGCTCCAGGTTGGTGGGGGAACCTGGGTGGCTCTTCTCTTTAGAGGAGGGATCACAATAGCACCCCTGGGTTTATGTTTTAAGTATCAGGATTAGCTGGGGAAAAAAGTGTCCTCCCATGATCCCAGAGCAGTGTTGATGCACTCTGTGGGGTGTATTGGACACAGACCTCAGGTTTTAGTTGTGATCACATTTAATAAAACAAACTAATATTCCAGACCTATAAAATATCAGCATGTGGCAAAATAAATATATTCCGTAATTAAACATTATGACTGCCATAGTAAGTCTTTCATGTGTAATTTAATTTATTGATGTTTGAGATATCTGCACTCAATAAACCTATATGAAACTGAGGTGAACTATTAACCACTTTCTAGATGTGGATGTGGAGAGAGTCAGAGGAATGAGAGATAAAACATACCCTACATTTCCACTGGCATCTAGGAAGATCTGTAACTTCAAACACATTTTCTCATTATATATCTCTGTGAGGAATCAGACATCAGTAATCATTTATAACAACATATGCCTTCAGGCAGTCAGGAAGATTATTCCCACTTTCAATGTCTTATAGCACTCACTGTTTAATAACATACATTTCTTTCATGAAAACATTGCAGGAAGGTATTAAGGACAGACCTTTTAGTTGCTGATCTGCCTGGTAGTACATTTAATGGAGAAAAAGCCACAATAGCATAAAAGGAATTTTGCACTATGTGTCAGTGTTCTTGCATGGAGGTAAATGTCAAATATAGCCGCAACGACCACCATTTTGGTTCTTTGCATTATTATTCTAAGGGAGAATCTAGAGCCTATTATTGTTGGGTAAGCATCCACAAGGATTCTTTTCAAATGCTGTTTGCTATTAAAATGCATTTGTGTTTGATATCAAACCCATTTGCATTTGAATAGTAAATTCATTTGGAAATAAATAGCATCCTGTATGGGACATGCTGCATTTATTAACTTCATCGAAAATCAAACGCAGCTTCGAAACAGCCGTGTGCACAGCTCAATCAGGTTTTACTGTTGCAGGAAATGCATGTCAACATGAGCCCTTATAAAATATATTTGCAGGTAGGCCAAATGGTTCCGGCCCTAAATCCCTAAAGGGTCAATACTTTCAGAAAATGTAAACACTAGAAAACATTATTAAAGAGAAACTTCAGAAAAGCTGCAACAAAAGCTGTCTCAAATAGTTCTTTGCTATTCTCTTGGAGCTGGATCCATATCATATTTTATTGATGCATGCTAAATGCATTAGCGTTGACATGCGTTAATTTGCTTTTTTAGCACATTATGTTAAAGTGCATTAACACATTGCATTGATTTGCATGTTTTTATGTTCACACCAGCCAATGTACATTATTTTTTTTCCTTATTCAGCATTGGAGGGTACAATGATCTATTAAAATATCTTGCGGCTTGTTTCAGGTTTTAATGCGCTGTGTTGTATGCAGCATGTTCTGTTTTGTACATATGTGTTAAGCACTGTCCATGACTAGGACTTCACCCAAGGCCACATTCTATAAAGAGTTTTTTTTTTTAATGGTTATTTGGTAAGTGCAAAAATCCATAGCTACCAATCAGAATTGATTATTCTGAGGTTTTACTAGGACAAGATGGATTCTGATTATTAGGGAACACTGTGCTAAAAACATAGTGCTTATATTATTAAAACAATAATTAATTTATTAATACTAATATATTAGTTTTTGGTAATAGTAACATAGAAATAAAAATGTATCAAGTTTTTACTTCTATTACCCTATTAAAGAAATGGTAGCCCCTGCCCCTGTGAACCTTGTGCAATAAATGTTCTTTTAGCCTGCATATGATCACCATGTTGGGTTGTTTGGCATGTGATTACATGACTGATCATGCTGATGGGTTCTTGATCCTTTGTTTAGGAAGGACAGCTGCCACTGACAGTGTAATCTCCAAAGGAATAGTGCATACAAGGGCCCTCTCCTAGTTCAAAGGTGGAGTGAAGACTAATGTTTTGCTGTAAACTTTTATCTACAGATTGCAGCCATAAAGAGGTTAATGTTAATAGTTGTCTATCCTAAAATTATACTGTATATTATTATAGTATATCCACAACAAAATCAAACTACTATACCAAGTGATACATATGTGATATATTTAACATCCATAGTAATACCAAAAAATTATGATTGTTACATATTATCACTTATTTATCACTTGTAATTTATGGTATATATGATTATTTGATTTTGTTGTGAATGGGGAGTGCTGCAGATATAACAATATATGAGTACATATATCTTATCTATGAGCTAATAATACTGTGACATTTTACCAGTATATATAAATAATGTTAGCTATTACGGTTGGAATATATTACACATCTGTTGAGTTAGTATATTGAGCAATTAATAATGTTCTGTATCAGTGCTTTGGACAGGTATAGTCAAATTTCATCTTGAAATCATGAAACCGAAAATCTTGGGACTTAACAATAAACTCTTTTTGCAAAAAAGTTCAAACCTTATTTATGGTTGCTTATCATGGGGTCCTATGGGCTGGTAGTAATACTCATTTTTTATATATGTTACTGCCTACTGTTTTACTGCATTTTTAATTCTTGTATCGGTTCAGTCAGTATGCAAACTTAGAAAAAGATTATAAATTAAACTTTCCATGTTGTAGATGAATAAAATGCACATTGTGTTTTTATTTTTCTATTATGTCTTCTTTTGAGGGGGTCTGTACAGGTGAAGGCACCCACATGCAAAATAAAAAAAAAGCTGCTGAGAATACAGTAAATGTTAACTAAGCACATATTAAAATGCATCTTCAATAAAACATGCATTACTGGAAAAAGAAAAAGCAATGTAAACAGGCCCCTAGTGTAAGGTTGAAGTTTTAGTACCAGATGGCTGTCACTAGTAGCTGTTTGAACCTAACTGTTAACTATTTGTCAGCTATAAAAAGGTCCCAGTTCCAGGAAGTAGAAAACAAGAGTCTCATCAATCACATAGCTGTGAACAACAATATTCTATTTGATAATGCCTTGACAAAAACACATGGTATCTTACAGTGTACAGCGAATTTAGAAGATTTAGAATATTGAGCAGGATGTATAATTCAAATGTGAGAGTAGAAAACTTCTTTCCTGTGAGTGTAATATTAGAAAGCAGGGTTTGGCTAACTCATTAAGATTTCTACTTAATGATAAAAGAACCAATTAATATTTAACTAAAGATCACATGTTTGCATACCTAAAGGATTTGTAAGCCTTTCTTCTAATTTGTAGATAATTGCAGGATACATTTGTGATGTTTAGAAAGTAGAAAACTATGAAGCAATCAATCAGAATCCATAGCTACCCCATTTAAAATAAATAGGCTGTAATAGGCTCTATTTTTTTTTTTTTTTTGCATAACACCACAACGTACATATAATAAATTGTATTTAGTATATCATCTATTTAGTTTATTATTACTTATTATCATAATGCAGTGTATTCAAAATGGTGCCAAGTTCATTGTGATTAAAATGTTAACATTTATTAGACAGCATTTTTTATGGTGCTGAAATATATTTTATATTGTGCTGACATTTTAAAGCAGGGGTAGGCAAACTCCGGCCTTTAGGCCAGATACGGCCTAGCCAGTAGTCTGTTCCGGCCTAATGTCCCCCTGGTTGATCTGGCCTAATCCCGGCTGGCAGGGGTCAGCAACCAGCGGCTCCAGAGCAGCATGCGGCTCTTGAACCTCCTTGTTATGCCTTCCTTCCCTATTTACCGTGGCCGGCGTTAACAATTCCTCCTCCGGGGTAAGGGGACATTCCCTCCCCTCTGTATGCATTGCGAAGGAGAAGTATTTCCCTTCAGGGGTGTTCCTGTTGGGTGGTGGAGCCATCAGCGCGAGACTTGAGAGAGAGTCCGGCCTAGTGTGCCTTTTTGACCTCCCAAAATGGCCTTGTAGCCAAAAAAGTTTGCTGACCCCTGTTTTATAGCATTGGGAACTATTAGTTTTGGGATGGTTACAAGTTACAAACTTATAGAGGGTATAAATATTACAAAATAATAGTTTTTTTAAGTACGTTTAAGGGATAAATGTGCCAAAACATTTTTTGGCATTGACGTATTTTGGTGCATTACATTTTTATAGTAGTAGAGTTATTGCTTCAAATACCAGAGTTTGTGATTTAATCTGATGGCCCTTAAAGGCTTTGCTCTGCAAGAAAGCCAAAGTTTGAGTAGCTGGTGGTGGGACATGTAGGTGTACATGGCAAGTATTTTTATATTGATTTTTTTCGGTGAAATAGTCATTTTAAAAAACAGATAAAGATATTATTGTTTAACAAGGTTTCTCAGAGTCCCATTTACTCTGATTACAGACTTTATTAGCACTCACTCCTGTGTCCTGGCGTTCTCCTTGGACATAATGGAACAGAGTGCAGCGGACATGCTGACTAAATGACAGACTTTAGAGTCTTTCATTTTTTTCTCTTCAAAACTAACAAGTAATATTATATCTTCAAAAGAAGGGGTTACTTATAGTTTTAAGGGAAAAAGGGAACAGAACTTTTTGACAGACTCATTATCATCATCCAATATTGCACAAGATGAACCGTTTCCATGGAGATCCCAAAGTGCTCAGACTGAGGAGCTTTTCTCTACACAGTAACCAGTAATGAAGATTCATGCTGGGTGTAAGTGCTTGTGTCTCTCCTATGATGTATGCTCACCTTCTGCCATAAATCCACAGATGTCCCACACACTATCCAGAACCTACAGGGAGCTGCTGGCTCTCAAAAACCTGACTGCATACATGACTACATGTTCAGTGCAATTAATAAAAACTATCTATTGGCAGTGGAAGGGTTCAGTGCTACAATTTCCCTCGCTAATAAATGTATTGGCAGTATTTGTCTGAGCCGCCATTTTTTGCTTGGTTAAAGTAAATATCCAACTAGCTTGGAGGCCATTAAAACAATGAATCAGTTTAGGTAGCAGAGCACTTTTTTAAAAGCCGAAATATACTAAAAAATACATGCAGTTCATTATTGCAGAAGGGACAGGCTGTATCCATTCTGAAATAAAACAAACTTACCTGTCTGTTTGTAGTCTTCCCCATAATGCATACGGAGCTGGACATGCACAGCTCAGTGTACAATTCCTGGCTGCCAGAAAAAAATGAACTTTGTGTCATCAAGATGGCCAAAGATCCCAAACCTGGAAAAGGACCATTTGAAGATGTTGTAGCGAGGAGAAGTGTTTGTCATGATTTTTGTTCACATATGTGTCATAGCAGTCAATACTTTGCAGCCTGGTTCTTCCTTGAAGTGTAGCATAAAAAATCAAAAGGGCTCACACATCTTTTGTCCAGGGGTAATTTATTGTAACTCAACATGTAAGAGAGAGTATTAGGGTACCAGAGTGTCAGATACAGGCAGTTCAAATCCAGTAGCAGTAGATCACTGTCAGCGCTGACAGCTAACCTCTGGTATCCAAGATAGACTCATCGACATTCAGCAAGAGAAGCATCTGCTACAGAGTGGGTCTCGGGACTGAAATGACAGTCCCCAAATTTAGCACCTGAAGTACCTTTCCTTATGGGTCCCTTCTTCATTGTTCTCTCTCTTTTGGAGGCTAACTCTCATCAGGAACCAGGCTCATCCAGCAATCCATTGACCATACCCCAGTACAGTCAGGACCTAGGGGCCCCAGGGCCAATCTGCTCTGACTCTTCTAGCTTCTTCTAGACATTAATGGCAAGGGCCCCCCACCCCCCCAATTCAATTTTGCACATACTTATTCTGTTCCAAATGCCAGCCTAAAAAGGTGCCAAATTCCCCCCAAAATTCCAAAGCACCAAAGTGGTGATTAGTTCCTCCCTTGCTGAGGCTGGGTTCTACCCCTGTGACATAAGGTATCCAACCATCACTCCCTAGGGAGAACAAAATTTAGAACAATCTAGTATATTCTAAATTTAAACTCTTACCCCTTAAAGGGACCTTTTTATACTAATGGGATGCTACAGTTAATAAAAGATAAATTCATAAAATATATGGATGTTGAATTTTGATTTACATTCTGTATACACCTTGTGAAAATTCTTAGGTTCCTTAGCACATCTGAACAAGCAAATGTTAGATCCTAGTTTATACAGATAAAGGTGATATACTTGAACAAATGACACATAACATTGACCTGGTATACTCATTGTCTAAATGAATAAAATACATATTTGTCATGTAGTTAAAAAAAGTATACATTTACCATCACCTCAAATCCCTGAAATTAGAATCAAGTGTTCTAGACTAGGTGCCAAAAATAAAAACCTCCTTGGCCAGTATGTTAGTGGAACTTTTTTAAACATCAGATATCGAGCGTCTGGGTTTTCTTTGCTATTGATGTATACGGTATCATCTTGCCAAGATCAAAGGAGCCTGCTAAGGCCTTTAGAAAAATAGGTTGTGGATTGTTATGAATCCAACAAGGGATACAAAAAGATTGTCAAAATATTTGAACTCGATGATTCCACTGTGATGAAAAAAAAATAGATGTGGAGTAGATTTTAAAATTTGCTAATTTTTCCAGGACTATCTGACCCAACAAATTCCCAGCTTAAAGAATTCTTGAAGACCCCCCAAAATACGTTGTAGGATCTGCAAGTACCAAAGTGCATGCATTTACAATTAAACCAATATCACACCAATTAAATTTGCATGGGATGTATGGTAAGATAAAGATGTGGCTATCCAAAAAGGGCATTAGAGTAAGATTACAGTTTTCCATGGAAGATATAGTGATTATATTTACTCAAACTAGGCCTTCTGGAACAGTTCTATGGACTGCTGAATCAACAAGTTGTTTGTCCACAGTAACAACAAACATATTTGACACAAGCCAAAAAAATAGCATCTCACTAGAACTCCATACCAACTTTAATGAATATGGTGGCAAACTACCAAGCAAGAGATCAACAATGTCTTTTTCTGTTGAGGAGGATGAAATGAGTTGTTGTCCACTTGTTTTCCCCTACCACCAACATCTCTCCATAGAACTGAACAGCAATGTCTGTACAGCTCTTGTTTGTTCTAATAACACTGGAAACCATCAACAAAGATTTTTCCAGTGACATATGTCCAACATCTGTATGCAACTTAGCTAGTTTATTGTGTGATTTACAGAAGTCATATTTGTTGCACCTCAGGGTAGTTAAATCCTTCCTGAATGTCTGACTACCCTTCAATATTTATAGGTAGCTCAAGTGCTTCAGTGAGCCTGTCAATGACTATATACAGATCCAAATGTTTCTTTATCACCCTGTTATTATAAACTATGTAACATTTACATCTTTGTTTTGCTTGAGGTACTAAAGCTTCTATTCTACTTCGTTTCTAGCCACCAGTATTTAGGGCTAGCTCTTCCAGAGCTGTCTTCCTAAAGTAAATGTAAACCCTATTCATGTAGTTATGTTTTACTGAATTGTATCATATAGAATTTTTGGTTCTGTTAGTTCATCTCAGTGCTATTGATCTCATGTCATCTGCAACCACTCCCTACTTAAGTGCACTCCAGTAAGGGATAAATGACATCTCTCAATACATGCTTTCTGATGGGGACAACAGTGGATCCTGCCTCCATAATGTGTGTCCCAACAGCTATGTGTCCTTGTGTCAGGGTAACAACACTGGAGCACAACTAGGCGACAAGAACAAAACATAGTGATGCCATAACAGAAGATGTCTAGCAATGACCTTCACCAGGTATTTTTAAAATAATTATTATGGATTTAGTTATATTGAAATTTTCTTTAAAAATGACTTTACATATGTGGCATCTTAGGGACTTGGTCTACATATTATTTAACATGTAGTTGTTTGCTCAACATCTGGCATTTATATGATATTGTTACAGTTTACATGCTTGTGGCATGTGTTTTTAATAAAATTTAATGGCAAGAAGCCCACATCACTGTCCTCCCTAAGCCTGTCAAAGACCATACATTGTGCTCGAACTACAGGCCCATCTCTTTACATTCACTGGAGGATTCCATGTTCCTCTCACCAGAGCACCTATAAAGGGTCCTAACAGAGGGACAAATTCCTTTATTTTTTATGCTTTTAAATAATATATTATGTTAATATTATTTCATAATTACATTTTTGTACAAATAATTAGGTGATCTTTGGATATTTTGAATAACCCCAAATTGAAACATCTGTTGTCCCAAAAGTTCATTAATAGATCTACAGGATATCAAGGCTAGTCAAGTCTAGGATTTTTTAATTATATTTTTGAAGCATTAGTATTGTAGGTAATTTTCATCAAGATTTTTGAATAAATCTAGGACAACTCCTCCTCTTTTACCAAAGCAGCATCATATGCTACATCCCCATTCACAATGAATATCATAAATACAAATGCAACTAGATGATTTTGGGACTTTGAAGGCATTCAATCAAGCACAGTGTACACCATTATTAAATAAAATAATATACATTAATTTATTCAATATTGAATTACAATTACATAATTGTGATGATTATTATAAGTTATATTGAGAGTTAATCTGTAATTATAGGCTATTTTGTCCCTGAGGAAGCGGACTCAGCTCCATGAAAAGCGTTGAACGTTTAATGCCTATCAACATAAAACAGACCAACTTTATGAATGTAACAATCAATTTGATGGTTTTATGTCATTTTAATTCAGTATTGAATAAATTAATGTTTAATATTTTATTTATTAAAGGTATACACTATGCTTGACTGAATGCCTTCAAAGTCCCAAAATCATCTAGTTGCATTTGAATTGTCATTAAGATTATCATTATCCACACATGGAAAAAGTTTGACACATGAAGAATTCCAGCACAATTGTGCAACAAGCTGATATTATACACAGTAAAGTTGGCTGTTCTCTGAGGATTGGAACCTCGCTCCAACAGTTGTAAAGGCTTTAACTGATTTGCTATTCTTCTCTGCTGATGATGCAGAAAAAATGTCCTACTGACGGTGGCCAGTTTGGCTGACATGCACTGAACTTGATTTATAAATGACAAAAAGTGATCTTCCAAGGTTCTGAATGCTTGTTCAAATGGGGCTCTTTACTGTCACATTTTTCTGATAAAAAGAATGTAATTTTTTCCTGAAAAGGGAAAGTCAAATTGCAGGAAATAAACCCATATAAGAGTTAAATGTAAGGCATAGCTAGGATCCCCAGATTCCCATAAACATTTTATCACTCATCATTTGAACAAGGGCAGGAGGTGGATGGGAAATGTACATCTCAAACCTCCTCGATGAGGCCTGTTTACATTTAGATCAGCTCATTACTCTGTCGTATTTTGACATTCCTGTGTAAACTCCTTCTGTCTGATAGACGGCTGCCTGCATTGTTTTTTGAGCATGTTTTTTCCACCCGTATATTTATATGGGTCTATTTTTGCATATTCCATGTGGGATTCTGTTGATTTACATTTTTAACAGCCAAGCCACAAATAGAAAACAGTACCAGATTTATCCAACTTCACTTCCAGTTTTTCAACATTGTGTTCCATGCATTAGTCACACAAATGTCTGGAATATATGTGCATTGTGAGATGAGGCAGATTCCTGTGAATAGAGAAAGGTTATATCTGCATACAGAGTTACACAGCAAACCATTTGTCAGGAGGCATTCAGAAAGTAAAGGTTTCTTTAAGGCATATTTACAATAGGTATTATGATTTAATCCCCTAGACCAACAATGGGAGTCAATTAGCCCACTGCAGTGAATGTCCTGCCACCTGCCACTCTGTCCCCATACACTGTGAGAGATGTTGGCACTCAGAGATCTCTGCGCTACCCCTTGCTGTGTGTATGCCCAAGGCTGAAGTGCAGAGAGTAGCTTAGGCTTGTGTTTGACAGCGTTAAGTGACATGCGGCCACAGTGGAGTCATTAAAAGCTTGAGAGAGATGAAAGTGCTGCGGGAGGGAAGGAGAACAGAGCACTTATTGTGAAATGTTTATTGCAGGTGTTCCTGTGATGTGAAATAACCCACTCGTTGCCAAGGGGGACCCCTTTGGCTTAAAACATGATGTGGCAAATGAAGGTAATGTGTTAGTACATGCCAATCAAGCATTGAAGGTTTACATTTTTACTGGCATATGGGATGAGGACTACCTGCAGGGTGGCACTACTTTTCTATACTGGCATTCATTTTTTAGATTTTGTTGTTCTGCTAGCTAAACCCCTAGGGATATTGGTATCATCATCTACATTGGTCCTAAAACTAAACTTGCCAAAAATCTTGGACTATGGTTCCAGCACTGTCTTATCACTAAACCATTGGCAACCCCCTACCACACACACCTAAACATGAGAAGACTATATAACAAAATCATTAGAGCTTGTGCTTTGTTTTCTTTTATTCATATGCAGATCTGTATGTCATTGATCCGCTTTATTTCCCTTCAGTGACAGACAGTCCTTATTGCTGCAGAAAACATCACATATCAAGACACGTGTTATCTTTACAGGTTTGTCTTGTGAATACAAGGTGTGTGTTTAACATGTAATAGGACCATCATTAGATTAAACAGCCATAGGGTAGGGCTTTAAGCATGGAGGTCATACTTTTTCTGGCTAACCTTAGTGGTCTTTCCTATGGCTTGCCCATAAGGAAAACCACTGAGTTTTCCCATTGACTTTATAAGGGTATTTAACAATTCAGGGGCTGTGTTTGCTTTGCATTTGCATTTCTTCAGATGCTGCAGATTCTTTTGAGTTGCATTTTGATTGCACAAAAAGCCAGTGAAATGCATTCCATTTCATGTCAAAAGCTTCATGTGCAAATGTTTGATAACCACTGTGTTCCAACAGATTGACATGCATACCCCATAACAGCAAGAGACATGAAAGACCATGCAAAAGGAGCAATACTGCTCAACCTTTTTTAAATACCATTAAAAATGTAAAGCTGAATCTCAGGTACATGTACAGTATAAAGCCTAAAGGCCTGGCTATCCAAAATTGCAAAAGGATTTATGGCTCCTTTTATAAAACAGGGAATCTGACATTCCCTGGTGAGAATCAATTACTGCCATTGAAACACGTGGGCCTGGAGGATTTCCATGAGGGAATGTTTAAGGGAATATCTGATTCTGTGCTTTATAAATAGAGCCTTTAATGTGAAGTTGACCTGGTGAGTTTCTGTACACTGATAAAGGGTTCTTCTTTGGCCTGGAAACATTACTTTTTTATAGCATAACAGTAATATTTCCTTCCTTTCCTTATTTACAAATTTCGTTTTACTGCCTATTGTTTCTATTAGGATTTACATGGTGCCATCATAGGCGGAGCACCAACTTACACCAACTATTTTTTGCTGCAGTAAAGGCTCCTGAATTTGACTTAGCGTCAGACTCTTGCATTGCATGTACAGCAGAGCTCTGGCTCGATAGGGATAACACCACAAGGAGCCAATAGTTTGTGGATTTAGCTTTTTAATAAAAACAGAATGACTAAGCATGATAGGCTCATCAGTCTGCTGCTTCTCTTTTCACTGTCTATAGGGAGGATACCTGTGTTACTGAACTGGAGAAGAGAAAAATCAGCTCTCATGTTCTTCTAGAGAGTGGTGTACTCTGTGACAGAGCTGTATAAATCCCAGAACCAAAATTACAGAAATATATATCATTTGACAGATAAAACAACCCCCTTTTATGTATCTTATCCATTTTGCTGTGTTTAATTTAGCATTAGGAGTTCAGAAGTTGTTGTGTAAACAGATCCAATTTTTCCCCAGTGGTTAATATTGTTGTTCTACAGGACTGAAGTCTGGAGTTTTATTCCCAACAGAGCACTAAATGTTTTCTTGGGTTTAGGTCAGTGTTCTCTCCATGAATCAGGCTGTATTTACCAACCAAAACAAATTTCTTTTTGTCTAATTGGCCTTTGCGTGTGTGCATGGGTGTTTAGTGGGGGAATTCAACTGAAAGTGACACTGTGACAAAAAATATATATGTACATGATTCAGTATTCTCCAAAAAAGTTTAAAAAGTATTATTAATATACTTTTGGGGTGATTAGAACTGCTAGACTGCCTATGATCCTAAACATGGACTTATTTTTATATTAACTTAATACATTATGGATTATGTTTATCTAGATAGTAATTCACATAGTTAGATATTTTTCTTATAGGTCCACTGCCTTCTGATTTTTTTAAGGAGATACTTATATTTCTTACAAAAGCTAGGTTCATAGACTCACCTTTGCTTTTGTTACTCCTATTCTTTGAAATCTACATCTCTATTCATACTCTGTAGATCCTTTGATATATATAAAAGGTTCCTACTTTTTTTCTGTTCTTGAAGTTTATATTAATACCATTTATTCTTCCTAGGCAAAATGTTTGATGTGGACCATAAAGCATTTTTGATCATTATATATATATATATATATATATATATATATATATATATATATTTCAAAGCAAAGGAAATATAATTTTTAAGATCCTAAACCGTACATGCTTGCTTGGTATTAAAGACTTTTTGGATTGGATTGGATTTATTCATTTATTATTTTTATCACAAATCCATATTGTGTGGAAGGCCCATGCTGCACTTTGTTTCTGTAGTCTCTGTAGTCTCACAGTCTCTGAGAGAGCCAGAGGAAACCTACAAGAACATGGCAAGTAAATGCAATCTCCTTGGATTTTCCTTGCAGATAGCATCATGTCCAGGGGTATCCTCCTTTTAGAAGTAGAGTTCTAGCTTGCTATTGATTATAGACAATGTAGATTAATAAATATGTTTGCTCTGCAGAAATATAAGAAATAATTAAATTGTTTTATAATCAGAAAGTGCCAATATTACTACTGGAATTCTTCATAATACCAAGAAAACTTTCTTTTAAAGAAGTTGATCAGTACTCCTAATGGTGAAAATGGCTTTATAGGTGACCTAAAGAACAATTACTACCTACTTAATTTAGAAAAAATGTTCAAATTAATCCCCAGAATTCTATTTCTGCAGTTACAGTAGGTATATTAAAACAGATCTTGCACTAAAAATCAAAAAGACTACACATTCCACTATACATTGCAAAGTGGTAAAATGACTACTGCATCACGACTTGGGTTTCATATGTGTTCATTCGCTTAATATGACAGCTAGATACCCAAAGGAATGACCAAAAAAGCAGTCTTCAATCACCCAAGGATTTCTATACCGTATGCTTTGAATATTTACTGTTAGCCACAGGAAAATGCTCAAGTAACATGTTTAGCAGTGTGGAGCAGTATCAGTATCGCTAAATATTAATATAATGGTATTCTTTAGGATATAATTTAATACAAGTTTGAAAAAAAATCTGCTGTTGTGCATTAGAAACAAATCAAGAGTTTGATTTCATTATGTTATGTGAAAAAGACAAAATACAGAATCTGAATGGTTGCTATGAACAAAACATCTAATTTCCATTACACTAGTTTTTAAGAATGAACTCACTACTCTTATCCATGAACTAAATACTATCCAAGCTTCTTGTACAGCCTATCCCTATCCTTACAAATATGTACATTCCTTACAATGATATTCCAGCCATTTAATCCTTTTGTTAAGAAAGGTGGAAACAGTTTAACTCATTACAAACCCCTTTAGTGTAATCTTTAATATTATACAATAAGATGGAATGCTTAAAAACTTTTGAACTTCCCAAGCTACAACTGAGTTATTGAGATCTTGCAACACTGGAACTCACCCAAAGAGCAAGCATCTGGCCCAAAAATGTTATTGACAAACTGGCAGCAATTCATCAGCAGAGAGTGCCTTGTAATGAGGGTATTAATGTGTAAAGATAGCCGCTAACAAGGTGTTAGACCTCAGTGGACAGCAACCGAGTAGGAAAGGAAAAAAGGATTAGAAAATGTATTGTCCCTGTAAAAGCAATTTGTTCTTTTTACCAATGGCCAAGAATGCATTTTCTTTTAACATAATCCTATCACTGACAAAGAGTCTGATACCAGGAATGCTAGGAAATGCAATAAAATGCAGGAAATCAAAGCAACACATACTGTAAAGTAATACTATATATACTAAAAGGGCCACCAAGTCCCAGTATGGGAATCTAACTAATCTTAGTGTATTAAGTATTAAGGTAAAACTCCTGATATATTTTAGCCCTTGAGTTTAATACCTGTAATAAAAGTATTCTCATGCACATTTAAAATGCCTATCCTTAAAACAAAAAAATGCCCCTTTTCTAAAATGTCCCAAAAATAAAAAAAGACAAATCAGACAAGAACATACAACTTCCATGGTCCTTTATCTCACTTGTGGTGAGGAATAGTATTTTCAGACACACTGGAGGTCTTGGCAACAATATTGCAGCTACATCCTGCTTGTCTAATGCCTGCCCCTGGTTTGCAGTTGGTGAACAGGTAGGTACTATGCTAGACATTCTTATCCATGTTTTAAAGAAGAACTAAAGTTGTTTTTTTATAACTACTAGCAGGTAAGAGACTTTGTCTCTTTTGCCTTCAATTCTCTCTACCCATCCTTTAATTTGTACACTGACGTGGAATAAGAATATGTAAGAGATACCTAATTGTCACTCAGCATAGTAAGACAGCCCAAGACCCTGGACCTAAAAAAAAGTATAAGAAAAGATGGAAGCACCAGTTACAAAGTAAATAAGTGTGATATATTGTGAAAATAGGCTTTGTGTACTTTCACATAATGGAAACCCTGAGGACCACAGAAGCTCAAACTCTAATTTTACTTATCCTGTGCTGCTCAACATAATTTTATTTGGTAATACTTTTTTTTACTCTCTGAACACTTTATTAAGTACACTTTGCTAGTACTGGATTGGACCTTCATTTTCTTTCAAAACTGCCACAATTCTTCATGGCATAGATTCAACAAGGCGCTGGAAACATTCCTGTTAGCACTGCAGGTCGTGCCGGCGCCCACTGCTCCTAATCGAAGGCACGGGCGCCGGGTCCTGTCTTTCAGGTAACCTCCTTCCTATGTTCTATACCTGTGTTGAGACTTGCTCTGGTGTTGAGCTGGTGTGGGTGTGTCTCTCCTTGTCTGAGGTAACACACGCCCTCTGTTTTCCCCAGCCTATGGGTGATTACCTGCAGGTACTTAAAGGCACCTCCTTCTACAGGAAGTTGCCTGAGTAATCTCTGGCTTCCTCTGTGTTACTCTCTGTGCTAAGGTGTGTTCCTGTTTTGCTCTACCGTGTACCGGACCTTGCTGACGATTTTGGACTCTGCCTGTTTGCTGCCTGACCCTGACCTCGGATACGTTTTGGACTTTGCCTGTTTGCCGCCTGACCCTGACCTTGGATTACGTTTCTGGACTTCGCCTGATTGCCGCCTGATCTTGATCTTGGATCCTTGCTTCCTGACTCCTGTGGTCAGCTGCCACTGGCCTGGGGATTGCTCTGGAGTGGCACCTGGCAGCTACCCCGCAGCCCAAGCCTATCCCCACCATCAGGGGCTCTAGCGAAGACCTGGTAGCTGCTTAGTCACGCCCCTCCGGAGTATAACCAGTCAGTGGCACAGTGGGTCCACACCCGCTTGCATAACAATTCCTAAGGGATTTGATACATATTGATGTCCTAACATCACGCAGTTGCTGCAGATATGTTAGCTGCACATCCATGATGCAAATCTTCAGTTCCACCGCATGCTGTGCTCTATTGGACTGAGATATGGTAAATGCGGAGGATATAACAACAAGCTCTTTGTCATGTTCAACAAACTAGTTTGAGATGATTTGAGCTTTGTGACATGGTATGTTATCCTGCTGCAAATAGCCATCAGAAGATGGGTACACTGCAGTTATAAAGGCATGGACATACTCAGCTGCAAAACTTAGGTAGGCTCAAAGTGCAATATCCTCCAAAGTGCAATATCAGACCAGGCAACATTTTTCTCTTGTCCAGTATTGGTGAGCCTCTGCAAACTGTAGCCTCAGGAGTGCCTGTTAACTGACAGGTGGGGTGTTTCCTCCTGCTTCTGTAGCCCATCTGCTTGGAGATTTGACATGTTGTCTATTCAGAGATGCTCGCCTGCACACCTTGATTGTAAAACGTTATCCGAGTTACTGTTTCCTTTCTATCAATTTTAAACAACCATGCCCCATTCAAAATCACCTAAATTACCTTTCTACCCCATTTTAATGAACAGTGTAAACTTTAGCAGGTCATCTTGCCAGTATTCACATACCCAAATGTACTGAATTGCTGCCATGTGATTGGCTGATTGGATATTTGCATTACAAATTTGTTGAACAGGTGCATTTTTAGGTTTTAAATAGAACAAAGTGGAGTTATGCTTTCTACAAATCCAGGATTTAAGATTTGTGTGATTATACCAGGCAATCCATTCCTTTCAGGGAATGTTGTTTGTTTCTGCAGCCTATTAATAACAATAATGTTAAGAAATACTCCAGTTCACTAAAAGCTGCATATCCACCAAAGTTTGTTTAAAACAAAAAAAGATTGATTGTGTCTGTCTATATTTTTGGATTACCATTTTTTTGTATACTGATTTGCTGATTAAACGTAGCACTGTGAAACTAAAGAGTAAATATTTAAAATGCTGACATACTTAGGACAATGATATACTATAAACACTGACATACTGAATGATATCAAGTCTTTCGTTTATGGATACAAATATATCTAGATTAGGTTGCTGAGGATAAAGCTTTAAATGTGCTTGTGTCTGTTATGGTTCAAATTGTAAGTTTCACCTTAACTGAACTATAAAGTATATCTTCATTCAGTATTTTTATAAAGATATTTGGGCCTGAAGCTGTTTTGTATTTTAGCTGCTAAATATCACAAAAGCCTTTCAAAAACTTCATGGATTGTACAGTATAAGACAAGCAAAATACAACTGTTCTTGTTTATTGTGGCAAGGTAAATAGTAACCTTTAGAAAATCAAGCACATCAAATGGTACTGCTGTAATCAAATATCAATTCTGGCTGCCACCATCTGTTCTTTCCCCCACTATGTGTGCTAATAATGTATAGTTCAGACCAGATAGTATAGACCAGACTTTCTCAACCTTTTAAACAAACTTGAAATAACTTTCAGATCTTGGGGAACTCTGGCTATACCCCGGGCTATATTTACTATATCAACAGCTCACATTGAAGTTGTGGTCATGGGAAGAATCCCTCTTATATTGTTGGCCAGTGAGAAGAATGTCACCCTTACAGATAGCCAAAAAAAATTATTAATAATTATAAATCAGATCTAAATTGCTTATTGTTCGGGGAATCTCTAGCAACCTCTGGAGGGACCCTAGTTGAAAAACTCTAGTTTAAAAAACAGTTCAAATCAGTTTCTAATATATTCTATGATCTAAGCTGATATTAGCTTGTGTCCTTATTGCATTGAATTGTTTTGTGGGAATCATAATTTGCACTCCAATAGTTATTAATTAGAATGTTTAAATAGTTTGCAGATTATCAGTCGGGTGCTGCATTTGTTTTCAGCTGGAAACTTTTTTAGCATACCTTTTCATTTCCTATAAGAAGAACTTTCAGCAAACACAATATTTTATTATTACTTGAATAATTTGGTTTCATTGCTAACAATTAGAATATTTCAAAATCTGTAAATGTGCAGTCTGGTATATACACTTGTGTTAGTGCCAGTGGGGTCAGCCCTTATCTCCTGTAGGAAAAAAAGTTAAATACATTACAGGAACCTTTGTATGAAAAGAGAGACAGATACCCAAACAGCCATAAGAAAAAGCATCAATAGACAACAGATGGCACTTGTCTGTTGTAGCCATTTTTACATTGTGTGTGTACATCTACTCAACCTTTATCATTAAGTGCTGGTCCTATCATTTCAAGGCTGACCATGAAGGGGAAGAGGAAAATACTTTCAAATTGGTTGCTGTGCAAAAGGGATCATTTAAAGTATTTGTAAAGCTTGAAAAATGAATGTCTTTCATTTACTCCCTTTTAAAACTGTTTTGTTAGATTTGTTTAGTCCAACAAACCATTGAATGTATCGTCAATATAAAGCTTTTGTGTGTCCTGTGCACACTTTCTGTGTTATCTCTTTGGACTATCCCAGTTCTTATGAACTACAGAAAAATTACTCCTTAATCTGTAAGGAGAAGGTATTCAGTAGTTTACCAACATACAAATGGTAGGGCTGACTTCAGATCTTGCTACTTCAGCTCACACAAAGTCATATATTGTCAGTCTACAACAGTGACACTGGTGACAAAGATCCCATTTCTAAAAAAAAAAAACATTATTATTACACAGTATTTATATAGTGCCTTCATATTACGCAGCGCTGTACAAAGTCCATAGTCGTGTCACTAACTGGCCCTCAAAGGAGCTCACAATCTAATGTCCCTACCATAGTCATATGTCATTAATGTAGTATTAAATATGGTTTCAGAAATCAGTCAGCTAATCAATTTAAAAGCTTGCAACAATTTTCCCAAAAACCAAAAACAAAAACCATAATGTGTATGAATTATTAAACATGTCACTTACACAGGTTTATGTATTAAAACCATCCAGACTGGTGAGAACATATTCAATTGTAATTTAATAGATATTTTTCTTCAGCACAATGTGTATTACAGGCTGACATTATAAGATTATTTTTGCAATAAGATGTATTTTTTGATGCATTGTGTGACATTTCAGGTAGATAAAAGAGTGTTTTTCAACAGAAATTTTTATTGATGTTGTAGCGTCAAATACATTTTCAGGACCGTGGCTAGCTCCTTTAATGTGGATTGTATGGCTACAATGACCGATTATGGCAATCTGTGTTTATCTAGGCAAATCTTTATGTGATTCATGTTCAGAAATACCACCAAGATCAATACAATTATGTTTGAATTAAAATGTGCAAAAGAAAAAAATAGGAGCCCCCGTGGGTTTATTTACTTATGATCTAACGTATGTGCATATAAACCTGAAAATGAAAGTATAATAAATTAATGAGTGACGGAAAAGGTATTATCAGAATATCAATACAACAGAATTGCCTGTTCTAAGTATACTGTGTCTTAAGCTACGTACACACAGTTCTCGCCCGATAATCGACTCAGGGCTGATATCGGACGAGGATCTGGCGTGTGTACAGTGCCAGTCATCCATCGTCTAAACGACCGTCCTGGTGAATCCACAGACGATGGACGACTAACAATCCTAATGCAAGGGAAGGGAGAGAGCGCGCAGCAGGGTGCCACGCCGTCGCTCTCCCCCTTCCCATGACATAAAGCAGAAGGGTGCTGTATGTACAGCACTTGTTCATGCATCTTGCAATTATAGTCGTTGGAAAGGATCGTGAAAGATCTTTTCCAACGGCTATTATTGCACGTGTGTATGCGGCTTTACAAAGCTGTCAAGACAATGGGCCTGATTTATTAAAGCTCTCCAAGGCTGGAGAAGATACACATTTACCAGTGAATCTGGGTGATCCAGCAAACCTGGAATGAATGTCTTCATGTAGCCACTCATTTCAATTAATAGAAATGTCTTTTTTACTGACTGAAACAAAAAAAATCGTAGTGGACTTCAGTGGTCTGGTACACATTTACCTATGTAAGAAAACCTGTATATTTGCTTTATTACATTAATATAAAAGGAAAGTTTCTTACAATACTTCTTGCAAGTATGTAATTTAATACAAAAGCAGAGCTATGTAATTACTTCAGTTTAACACCTGCTATTTTCTAGAAAATCCTGGATAAAACATGGGGCAGCTTATATATCAAATTCTGCTAATCGATAGTAGAAAATCTAGATGAGTTAAACTGACACTGTAATATCACATTTCTTCAGCTAATGGACTTAAGAGGCATATGCCATTTTAACATATTATCCTTCAGCCCTGGTGATTGACAAATTTTCCTGTCCACAACAACAACATGATACATTTCCAGATCCACAGTCAATCATTTTACGTTCTTGTTGTCTTTGAAATAAAAATAATAATGGTGTTAGTGAGCTTTTACCAGAATTGGCAACTAAGCGCAGTATAGTTGTAGATTACGGCACATACCATCCTTTTTCTTAGCACTATGCAAGGTTGACAGGTCCAGTATCCTCACATTGCTGCATTCTCCCAAGCTGCCATTTTTAGGACTCCTTCACCTATCCTCCTTGGACAATAGGCCATCGATGATGTAACTCCTGCGCACAAGCAACATTTTCACCAGGTTCTAGGTCTATTCTTGGAGGTGAAAAAAATATAGCCAAGCTCTACCATATGTCATACAGATATCATTTTATACAGGTAAAAAAATACAAATAAAATTCCATTTCAATAAAGAATAACATTTGTTTCATTTCAGGTATTAGGGAAACTGAAATTTGAAGGACAATCTCATTGTGATTTATTGAAAGAGCCATTTTTATACTGGGACAATGAATGTGTTTAGTACAAAAAATTGGAACAATAGACCCAATCCAAAAATTACATATATAATGCAGTCTGTCAATAGCATTCACACAGTGTTTGTTTTTCTAAACCCCCATATTATAGTTTTTGTTGGTTGATGCTGTCAGTAGATTGGTATTTTTAAAATTACCTTTTCCTTTATCAGGCCAAAATAAAAAAGAGTTAAAGTGGACCTATTACCAAAATTTTCACTTTATATAAAAGAATAGATAACCCTTTTAATAAATATAAATAGGGGAAGTCCTTTTCTTTCTGTTTTTACCATGGTAAAGACTGAGTGGGAGCGCAGAGCCTCCTAGGATATGAAAAGAAGATGGCGGCTCCTGGTGGAAATAGGAATCCAGAATGGCATGGGCCCGAATCAAAGATCAGGGAATCTGCGAAAGTTAAGGTAATTGTGTTTTTTATTTTATTTTAATGAATGTTCTACGTTAAGGTCAAACCAGATAACAATGGTACCTGGAATTGTTTTACCTACTGAGAAGACAAATCCAAGTATTTTACTGCTGCAAGGTTATAGTTATAGGGCTCATTTTTTATAACAGTGATCAGACATTCCCTTTCAAACATTCCCTCATGGAAATCTACCAAGTCCATGAGTTTCAAGGGCAGTAATTGATTCCCACCAGGGAATGTTTGAAGGAACATATTTAATGTACAGTGCTCTGTGATGTGTTGGCACTATATAAATACTGTTTATAAATAATAATTTGGCTATATTAATATTGGGTTGTAGAATTAATAATTGAGTTTGGGGTATGCATCACAAACTGTTTACATTCTTAAAATAAATACAGCAGAACAGTAACACTCAAAGCTCATATCATAGAACATTGCTATGCCTCTGTAATAAATATGGATACTGTGTCACTGATACATAAATAAAACAATATTATACATGCATACATCAGTGACAATGGGATTTCATCTCGGTCGGCTCCTCTAGTGAAAAATAAAGTCCTTTCTCTAGAACAACCTGCATGTACAGACTGTTGTGTCATATTTATGGCTCTGCTTTATATATTTTGTTTGCAGAGGCTTAGCTTTGGAACAGATGCTGGGTTTTAAAATGAAGATTATAATGAGATTGTAAGCTATGTTCAGACAAGGATTTCAAGTCTAGATATGAGACAAGTAAAAAGACGACAGCAATTCTGCTGCATGCAAAAAATTCCACATTAAGATCTACAATACACTTGTAAGAAGAAGACTCTGGCACTAGATCAATATAAATATGTGCAGGATATTACAAGAAGATCCTATCTTCACAGTCATATGCTGTATATCCTGTATCCAACTAACTTTAACCCTTTTTCCTGGCTATTTTATATGGGAAAAGACTGAGGAATTGTGGGATTGGTAGGGCACGGCCATATTACAATATTTATATTACAAATACATTACATGTACAAAAGTATTTTGAATCCTGTGATCAGCAAGTACTAGCATGCAAATCTGACTTATAACGGCAAAGATATTTATGTATATATGAGAGAAGAATTCATAATGTTTGATATCTTTCAAACCGATGTACTCATCCTTTCATACACATGATACAATTTCTGTACTTGTATTCAATATTTACCAATACTTTCAATCTATCCATAACCACCAAAAAAATCTCTTTTGATCAGTTAGTTGTTCAATTCCCTTCAGATTAATTTCCTATCTGATAGTTTTATCAGATCAGAATTGGAAATCTGTTTTAGCATCCAGATGCCTAGGTGTTAGGCCCTGTACAGATACATTTTTCTCTATGAAGAGTGGAGGGGGGAGTGAGTAAGTGGCACCCCGACTTTGGGGGACTGTTGTACACACATTAGGTTTTCGTCAGAGCTAAGCACAATCATTCACCTCAGACAACAATCATTTGAGCTTTAGATATAGAAACAAATTGAATGCTGTATGGGGGTAAGTAGGTTGGCTTACTTTTTCAGGTGCTTTGACTTGTTTATGAAATGCATTCGCATTCACATTTTCTTGGTATTGGGAAGAAATATTGTTTAGTTTTGGGTAGTTACTGGAAAATTAAAGATCAAGTAATATATTCTATTTCATTTTGGATGGAATTGGGAAGGCCTAGATCGGTGTTTCTCAACCACGGTTCCTCCAGAGGTTGCTAGGGCTTCCTTGCTCAATGAGCAATTTATACTTCTCAGGTCAGTTTACGTTATATCAATGATCGTTTTGGCTATCTGCAGGGGTGACATTATTCCCATTGGCCAACAATGTAAGAGGCATTCTTCCCGTTGACCACCAGAATAACATACTGTGAGTTGTGGATGTAGTAATTACGGAAGGGGTTTCCTAAAACCTGAAAGGTATTTTAAGGATTCCCCCATTTTTTTACATAGTTATATAGTTACATAGTAGATCAGGTTGAAAAAAAACATAAGCCCATCAAGTTCAACCACTAGGGAAATAAACATATCCCAGATATAAAACCCTAAGGAAATAGTTGGTCCAGAGGAAGCCAAAAAAACCCCTGGTACAGTTTGCTCCAACAGGGGAAAAAAATTCCTTCTAATCTGATGTTCCCTGAAACAACGGTCGTTGTTATTTTTTACTTTAAAGACTAAATACCCAATTATATTCTGTGCTTCTAGAAAAGCATCCAGCTTTTTCTTAAAGCAATGTATAGTAGTTGCTGAAACTATTTCCTGAGGGAGTCGATTCCACATTTTCACAGACCTTACAGTGAAGAATCCCTTCCTTATCCGGAGATTAAACTTCTTTTCCTCCAGACACAAAGAGTGCCCTCTTGTTCTTTATAATGACCTCAAAGTGTATAATTGGGAAAAGAGTTCTCTATATGGACCATTTATATATTTATACCAAGTGATCATATCCCCATTAAACGTCTCTTCTCAAGGGAGAATAGTTTCAGTTCAGCTAATCTCTCTGCATAGCTGAGCTCCTCCATTCCTTTTATTGGTTTAGTTGCCCTTTTCTGCACTCTCTCCAATTCCACAATGTTTTTTGTCAACTGGTGCCCAAAACTACTCCAGATGTTGTATGACCAATGCTTTGTACAGGGGCAGGATAATGTCTCCATCTCTGCAGTCTATTCCTCTTTTAATACAAGAAAGTACTTTGCTAGCTTGTAGGTTGAGAAATGCTGGGTTAGAGCCTATGTCATAGTTTACTTGCCATTTGTGCCCTCTGTTTTATTTGTGCCCTCTGGTAATGCTTCCACACATTATTTCCTGTAGCACTGTCAAACAGTCAGGAAGTGAGGGAATAGTTTTACTGGATGTCACAGAATAAAAAAAACATGCAAGTCACCTTTTATGACAACTACAAAGGGTCACCCCCTCTCTTTTGGAATAGTCAAGACATAAATTATGACAGGGCATGTGACTAAGCCTATCAGACGCCAACTATAATTTAAAAAAACATTTTTTGGGAGGACTAACTTAATGTTCAAACTAGAAAAATCATATTAGGTATGCATTTCTGCTGAAAACTTCTGGTTGGCATTGTAAGTATTATTTTATTCAAATTATTCTAAATAAATTATTTACCGTAATTGCCTTTACTCTATGGACCATGTGGCAACACTGCAGGATTATTTTACTTTCAGTGTACTACAGAATGGACACTATTGGTGGTTCTTATTGTAACCAGAAATCTGTATTTATTTACATGCACCAACTTCTTCAGCTGCCTGAATATCTCTAACAAGTGACAGCACACATAAAGAAAGCAATAATGTAGGTTTTCTTTGGAACCCACACAACAAAATACTTTTTAGCTATCATTTTATTTAAAGCACTAGCTGATTGCAATAAATATTATTGCAATCTTATATTATACAGGAAAAGGAATCAAATAAAGCTATAGTGTTAATTCAAATAAATGTTTTTTTTACAGGTTTTAGAAGTAGAAGTACAATGTACAAAATATAATGTAAAATCTTTGACAAATTGGCTATAATATTACTTTAACACAAAACTTGATTATAAACAACATTTTTAGTTTTACCTCCAGGGGCAGGAATAAATAAATTCTTGGGCGAACCCACCCTTGAGCAAGCAACATAAAGTTGTCTGTGGGAGAAACAGGGCGATCTCAAATCCACTCCGCTGTACGTAATAGTCTGGCCCTTTGACTTGTTGATTGTGATAGATAACGAAAGTCTCACTGGAATTTGTAATCTCCTAAATTGAAAAGGGAGATCCGTGGGAATGAGTGGTATCTGTGGGATACCACTGCTTCTTAACACAAAGCCTTGTGCTGTTGCAAAGTTTTCGTGGGTCGAGGTTGCATAGTAAAATAATCGGAAAGCCAACTTTAGGTAAAAGAAGATGTGGTGGTAATCCAGCCAGATCAAGTAAGTTTAGGAATTTTGATGGGAAATTGATAACCTCATCGGCATCTACTACGGTATCGATAGACTTGTATTCAGTGACTACGCCTGGTAACATGTCAACTAATTGATTGTTTATTTTGTAGACATCTGGTAACCTACCTTCTCAGATTTCAAGTCATTTTTAGAGAAAATTAGAGCACGTTCATCCCCCAGATGTACTTTCTTGTTTTGCTTTAAAATTATCTGTTGCACTGTCGCTGTTGTACTGTCTCTGAAGCTCTAGCTGTAGTTGCTCTTTCTCTCATTTCCTGTACTCGGGTCTCACACTGTTGCACCGTCTCTGAAGCTCTAGATGTAGTAGCTCTATCTCTTTTATCCTGTAGTCGGGCCTTATGCTGTTGTACTGTCTCTGAAGCTCTAGATGTAGTAGCTTGGCAACTCTTCTATTCCTGTCCTCGGGATTTTCTTGTCTATGGTGTTGTTTAATTTTTTTTGCCTTTGATTGCACTCCTCCAATTGCCTTACATTTTCTCAAAGGCATTATTACAGACCAGAAATTTGTAAAAGAGTCCAAAAAAAAAAATGTAAAAATATAAGCAAAAGGCACACTGTCACTGAGTAATACATACACACATACATACATATATACATACACACATGCAAATATAGCTCTGACATATACCACAGCGGTGTACGATCAGCGGTGCACTCACATGAGTCATTTGTCTAGCAAGTTTGGTTGAAATGTCTCTATGCATTTCCTAGTGATCACATACACAAAGGCAATATTATATATATAAATTTTTTTATAGTTATCACATATACCATAGTGCTGTACAATGAAACACCAAGCTAGACCCATCAGTGTCTGTACAGAGGTGCTGACATCCTAATGTCCCCCCCCCCCCAGTCACATACTATTATTATACATTTATATACCTCTGACATATACCACAGCACTGTACAAAGATCAGTTGTGTCATATGTCCGGCAAGTTTGGTTAAAATGTCTCTATGCATTGCCGATTGATGGTGGAACATAGCAAGTTTGGTTGAAATGTCTCCATGCGCTTCCTAGTGATGACATACACACATACTTACATACATACATCCAACATACATCCAAATATAGTTCTGACATATAGCACAGCATTGGACAAAGATGACTGGTGCACTCACATGAGTCTCAGTCATATGTATGGCAAGTTTGGTTGAAATGTCTCCATGCATTTTCAATGGTGGAACATACATACATACGTACATACATACATACATGCATAAATCTAATTTTATATATATATAGATTTATATAGCTCTGACATATACCATAGTGCTGTACAATGAAACACTGAGCTAGACCCATCAGTCTATGTACAGAGCTCTGTACAGCTGACAGTCTAATGTCCCCCCACAGTCACACATTAATTTTATACATTTATATACTGTACCTCTGACATATACCACAGCGCTGTACAAAGATCAGCGGTGTCATATGTCCAGCAAGTTTGAATTAAATGTCATGATGCGTTTCCGAGTGATGGTGGAACATAGCAAGCTTGGTTGAAATGTTTCCATTCATTTCCTAGTGATGACATACACACATCCAAATATAGCTCTGACATATAGCACAGCGTTGTACAAAGATGACTGGTGCACTCACATGAGACTAAGTCATATGTACGGCAAGTTTGGTTTAAATGTCTCCATGCGGTTTCGAGTGATGGTGGAACATACACACATACATCCAATTTTATATATATAGAATAAGAAAAAGACCAGGGGCGCAGGCAGGAGAATACTAGGACTACTTTCCCAGTCAGCCTCCAGCCAGAAGAAAAGGAAAAGGATTTCCAAGTCTGTATATACAATATATATATATTTATATATATATTGGAATATATGTATATATATATATATATATATATATATATTCCTATAATGCTAAATTAGGCATTTCAAAAAGCAATTTTCAACTAATTAACAGATGACGGAATGCATGCATTACAGATTCCTGTGCCATTGCCATTGTAGGGTAGTATGTTTTTAGTTATTGAAAATTCACCTGCTAGTTTTTGGTGCACAAAATGTTGTCTTGGATAACCTTTCTCCTATGTGTTATACCGTCATTACACTTGCATTAGGATTAGGATTATATTTAGGATTAAGATTATAATTTTGTAAAGTCAGTTTTCTAATCCAGATGACAAGGTTCTTTAAAAATCCTGTGGTTTATACTGACATTGTGCTTCCAGGGTGCAATGGTCCCCTTTATCAAGGCAACAAATTGTATTTAAAGTCAGCACAATAGTAAACTGATGCTTTATTTTTTTCATTAGTATGCAAAGTGTAGACATTACATTACATCACCACATGTGTTAGTCACATTTAGAATGTGATGATTCTTGTGACAGTGGTCCACTAATATGAACCTAACCCTTAAGCATGGTATAATTACAATATGTTTTATAATAACATGGTGATAGATACCTTCTTAGCAATGACACGGTTTCATTGCAATTGTAGCACAATGAATGCTTTGAAACATTTCCAATGTGCCAAATTGTTGGTGCTGAAAATTCAAAATCAAATGATGTTCAACAGCCTGTTCCTTTTGATTAAAAGACGAGTATTAGGAAGCTGGGAAAATTTTCTGTTCACTCCCACCTTCACTCAGCTGTTCAGAAAATCACTTTAGATTTTGATAACTTTTAAAGATATCTCAATTGGACATATTGTTATTATTAAACTTACCAAAAACATCAATGATAAAGAATATGTAACACTAACTGATCCCTAATTTATATGTTACATGTACTACAAAAATGTGAAATCTATTTCGTGGCTGGTTGTAAAATATGCAATTACTGTCTATTAATTATGTACCTGTACATAGGCTTTCTATAAAACAAATATATTGATAAGAATAGTATCAGTAGCACAGGTTCAGATAAAATTACAGCAGCAATGAAGTCCTTTTAGATAACATTCACTACTGTGTGAATTTTTTCCAGTGGTAGAAAAAAAATCTAATTTATTATAATAGGACCTAGGTTTTCATGACCTCTTCACAACCTTGTATTGATTGCACTTTCTTTCAAGGATGTGAGAGGGTAAAAGATGATCCACCTCCATTTTCACAGGGTACGGGTTTAAAAGATCCCATACAGTATAATATGAGCCTGATAGTACTGAAACAAATAGAATAATTTTTTTTTATTTTATTGTAATAGATTAGCTATTTTAGCATAACTGTTGATTTACAAATCAGGTGTGTAAACTTCACAATCAACAGGATTTGGACGGCTGTTAAACTCAAGGCACTCGGCAAAGAAGATACCTACTTTGATACCCCTTTGAACTCTTTACTATTGGTCCATCATGGTGCCAATTTCATATCTCCAACATGAAGCCTAATTAATAAAGCTCTCCAAGGCTGGAGAAGATACACTTTCATCAATGAAGCTGGTTGATCCAGCAAACCTGAAAACAACTTCTTAAGTCATTTGCTATTTGTTAGCAAATGGTTTCAATCCTGGACCAGATTCATTTCAGGTTGGCTGGATCACCCAGGTTCACTGATAAAAGTTTATCCTCTCCAGCCCTGGAGAGCTCCTAAAAATTAGGCGCATAGGGTACACAAAGCATTTAAATGTGCCTGCTAATGCATCCAAGTGGTGGATATTATCTGAAGAATACAGGTATTACAGGTTGATTTCAAGTCCAATTTTTTTTTAGGTCTGTCCATCCCTCTTGCTGATGCAATAAAAAAATGGCACCCAACACTTGAATGCTTACCTGGAAAAGGGCACCCCAAAGTCTAAGTGAGGTTTAGTAGCTTCCTATTTTATAGGTAACAGGATTGATCCTTTTTTTGCTTATGAAGAACAGTTGATTAATCATTGTGACAGTACCAAGGACTCTATTATTCTGAGGACTGGTAACAGTCAGAAAGTTTGTGGGTTTCCACAGACATTAAGAAACCACAAGAAAAAACTGTTTTCTGATCCAAATGGGGCAAAGCTAAAATGACCTCCACCTTGAGACTAATCCTCATACTGGTTTCATTAACTGCAGTATGCAATAAAACTACAATAAGTTTTGCAAAAAAAAAAAACGTAATTTGTTTATTATTAAGGCTTGTTTACCTGATATGTTAACAGTGTGAATTGAGTTTTATATTAGCTATTTGCTGACTAACCTCACACACCAATGAGTAGCATACAACAAGTATTGTAAGATGCCAGGATGATATCAAAATACCATGCTAAATGCAGTCCACAATTCACAAACTTCTGACTTTTGAAAAACAGAACTGTAACCTTAAGATAGATAAAAAATTACAATGACATGGCTGAGAATAAAAAATCCTTATCTTTGTATGAAGCTTTGTGCATTTTACTAATTTTGTGGATTAGATTTGACAAAGTTTATGGTTAATGTAAACTTCACTGCATTGTAACTTTTGGTAAATGGTACATTTTATGATAGGCACTATAACTTTTTAAACAGAAGAAGTTGTGTAAAGTTAGTTGGCTCAGTTCAATTAGTGTTTTGTAGGTGAGGAAGAAGGTTTACCAAAACGTGTAAAGAAGGACACATTCCCTGCTTCGTTAACACATCCCAAAATCTTTATAGGCAATATTTGCTGCTTTGCTTAGTGAAGAAATATTCTACTATATCACTTGGCACAAGCATCTATTTTAACTTAATATCCCATATAAAATGCAATATGCTAATAGGTGAATGCTTAGGATCGCATTCTCATTGAGAAGTCTCTAAATAATTAAGTGTTTGCTAAACATATCTTGATTTGTGATAGCAAGGCGTTGCATGAATAAGTGCTTCCTTATTGCTGCAACACTTTGATATGCTGCTAAATGCCAGAGTAGCTAACCCTGTTAATGTATATTCAATGTCACTCTGTACTTTTATGTAAAAGAGCTGAATCCACTCCACATATCCATCCTTAATGGGTGATGTTTCAGGCAAATGGTTTCTAAATTGCTGTAATGCATTGCTAAGACTTAATATTCATGCCTTATCATCTTTGCCAAATCAAAATAATGTTTTCCTTTGAGAGATTTTGTACATTTGAAAGCCGTTTTGTCAGCTTGAAAATGTTCCCAAAAACCTGGATAAAACTACAGAATTATATTCATGTGTGTCCCAGTCTGTGATTTGGGGCCTGTCACAGATAAAATCCAGGCTTCTGTGGAATGTCCTGGGAATACTTAAAGGTGTGCTCAATTCAGTATAAAAATCACCACCAGAAAACATATGACAGTAGGCTAAGTAGTCTTTTCATTGTGTCTTTTTATGTTTAGCTGCAGAAGTACAAATAAAAAATGTTAAACATGGGTTTCAGTAAGTGTGTATATATATATATATATATATATATATATATATATATATACCAGCGTTTGTAGTTAAAGTTAGGTCAGCTGATGAATTTAATTGAAACGTCTGCAGTATTATCATGAAATAAGCAAGCTTCCTGTGGTCCGCACGGTAATTTTATACTTCCAATCAATGCTTTTAAAACTACAATGCCAAAGAGAAATGCTTATTTACAAATCATTTTTGTCACTGGATTTTGTTTGGAATGAACATCTTTTTTATAGTGACTTGTACTGCAATTGAACAACATTGTATTAAGAGAGTACTAAACATCTGAGATCCTGTTTCTGTTTATGTATTCTAATAAATAGTTTTGCACTCCAATCAAAATATTTAATGGTTTGTTGACTTAAAGCGGAACTAAACTGAAAACCAAAAAATTACACTTACATTTAATCCCGCAGGTCCCCGGACCTGCCCACGATCCAGTCCCGCGTTGTCCTAGAATTCTTCCTCGTTGAGGAAGCTCCAGGCGCCACCATCTTCATTCTTCACTTCCTCCATCTTCCTCTGTCTTCATGGCATGTCACCCGATCTTGCACCGCGCAGATCTGAAATCGGGTGACGTAGCCCCCTGTAAAGGGGGAGAAAAAAAATGATCTTACTGCATTTTTTTTTTGTTTTTTTTGTTTTTTTTAAGGGGTGTTGCATTTTCCCTTCACATATAGGGTTGTCTACCCTTTTATGTAAAGTGAAAATGTTGAGTTTACGTACGCCTTAAGGCTTATCTCTAGACAAAAATCTTCCACCCTTACTGTTCACCCCTTTGTAATCCCTCCCACAGAATCTAAAAAATTCTGACACTCACCTATATCCCTTGACGGCACTTCTTCCTTGTCTGGGGGATCACTGCTGCACAGCTGCAGAAGCACTCATGCAGGTATTTTCCTGCCTCCCCTTGTTGATGTCATTTTGCTGTGCATTCAGAAAAGTGTAGGTAGATGTAGATAAAATGACGTAGATTCCCGAGAATTGACCTCACCAGGGAAAAAACAAGGGAAGACTTTAGTCTGGCTGAAGCTTCAAGTAACTGTTGTTTTAAATTAGTAAAAAAGTTTTTTTCATATTTTTTTTTCACCATAGGGAGTTTTGGTGTAAGAGGAGGGTATACCCATAAATATGGGATATGATGTAAAGGAAAACTCCACTTCTATCTGAACATTATTACAGTAGAAAAAATTGCTACATTGAACCATTTTGTAATTTAATGGTAATAAAAGTTACCTTTAAAAATCAATCTGCAATTACTGTAATTTTCTAAAATGTTCTAGGAAAAAATCCCCTACCCCTCCCCAAAAAAAAAACAAAAATGATTGCAGTAAACACATCTAAAGGAGTTCTGTACATCACAGTTGTACAAAATGCCCCCATTCACAATTATCCCTCCCATTGCTTGCGCTGCTGAATGCTAAAAGATCATCTACATCTTACACCTCCAGGATGGTCAATTGCTGGACACCTTCTCTGACCTCTGTGGGTTTTTTTTGCCAACCACTATGATGCTACAGAAGGCAACAGGGACTAGCCGTATCTTTTCATGACAGCTGAGACTGGAGTTTGAAGGCAGCAGAAGGTGGAATGTTGAGGGAGTATAGCAACTGCCTAGCTCCCTACTTGATATTATGACAGCAGGGAGTTTTATTCCGGTAGTAGCAGTAGCTTTGTTCCAATAAAACCCCCTTCTCTGGTGTCTTCTTTCTGTTTAATGTATTTTAGGGTACTTACCTGTGAAACAGGTCCTGGACAGTAGGGGCCCTTAAGCAGAATACCAGTTGCAGCACGAGCTGAAGATCATTAGTGACCATCTTGAAGACGATTATTATTTTATTTGGTATGGTCTATGTCATGTGGCATAGTCTCTTTCTTGGAAGAGGACTTCAGGAAAAATTAAGATGAAAGTCCACTTGGGTGGTAGTTTGGTGAAGGTTATAATAAGAAGTAGTTGATAATATATTAAATGGTTTAAATATTCTAATAAACTTTAAATAAAGCGAATAAAAAGGCTGTGGCCAATTTAAATCTAGAAGTGCAGTGGTATTCCTTTATTTATTTATTAGTTAAGTAAGTTATTATAAAGTTAAGTTTAATAAAATGCTGTCTATAATCCTATTATAAATGTTTTTGTGGGAGGACAAAATCACTTTAAGGTATTAAACCATTGACTAATTTTGGTTACCAAAATGCATATAAAAGAGAAACAGTAACTCTGGCATAGGGCAATTTTTACTATTTTTTTAATATAAAAGGCCAATTGATATAAAATTCAGTTTACGTATTATACTTCAAATATATTAATAAATATTTGAGATGTAGCTGACAATACAAAACGTGGCATAGTGTGGGACTATTGTAATGCAGTGAAAATACAACAACACATGGCAGCCAGAAACCTTTTTGGTTGCTGTGGATAGATTGATGCCCTTAATACCTGTTAGAGAGCTTTGCACATTTGCTGCCTTTTTTTAATTCTTCATGGAGTTAGCTTCTACAGGGTTTAGAAGGTAATCTGAGGTAAGGTAAATCGAATTGGTTATTTAACTAACATATTCACACTGTTGCCAGAGCAAACTGTGGGCCATTAGGGTTAAATAACAATCCGTAGAGGCACATGTCCTATTCTAACATCACCCGGATCAGACATATACACAGTCAACAGGATTGAAAATAAGTCTCTTACAGGTGTGTGTAATTAAAATATAATCCCCGATGGCACAAACCTTAACAAGCTTCTGCCCTGCCATTAAGCCTGCAGCTATTAGCCATAATAAACACTGAATTGCTGTAGAATTACTGTGTATGAAATCAGTGTATTCAGGACAGGGACAATTACAAAGGCAGAACCCTGAGTATATATTAAAATGAAACTACTGTAAAATGAGGTATATTGAAATATTTTTCTTTTTTACAAGGAATGTTTCAAGAAAAAATAAATGGTCTATCTATCCATCCAGATTTTCTTTCCTCATCCTACTGGATCTGTTCTATTACATATTGCAAATAATTGCAAAATTTTCATTTCATTTTTTTTTTAAGAATAATGTCCGTCTATAACATAAAAAGCTTGCTATAATAATAGGTAAAACAAAGCCCTCAAGGCTGGTGACCTTTTTTATGCGTAGGGTCATTATCAACCCATAGTATTGTTGGCTGTGATTTAATATGTTTAAGAATATTTGCTTTTGCTTTGAATGATATATGCATTGAAAAACAAAACAGGTAAACAGGTTGTACAGGAAACAGAAAAAACATGACTAGGGTACTTCAGATGAAGTCATAGCTGCTAAACCTTGACTAATTATTACCACCCACCTTTCACCTGTACCACTAATAAACAACATGACACCGATTGTTGGTAAAAATTGGCCATAGCAGCCCCTTTTATTTAACAGATAACAATAACACATTTCTTTTAGATAATAAAAGACCATCTTACATAACCAAAAACAACAAAAACCTTTTAGGTCTGCCAAGTAGTGGGCAAACACTCCCCCTTTTTAGTCCATGAACGCCCCCACTCCAACCTCTTCTTTTCCAAGCAACTCCGCTCTACTTCCCGGCCCCCAGCCGCCCGTACACCGCCTCGGGGACAATTAGCGGGTTCTACCTCCACAACTTAGTGTCATGCAAGGCAACCCATAACCGAAGTACCTGTACCCTTATGGGTCCCAACCCCCCGTAAATTCCCCCTTTTCGAACTCTAACTTCCATGGACTTATGATAATAACACGCCCCCGCCAGCTGCTATGACAAAACATTTTTTGCTTATAAATTAGGGAGGGCGGGCGGGTGGGAGGCTTTCTGTCTTCACTCCAAACTGCTGTCTCCCTCCCTCTCTCACCCCCCTTTATTTCCTTTTTCCCACCAATCCAATCCCTTAATTTTCCCGCACTTTTCCTATTATTTTTTTTTTATTAACCCCTGCCTCTATGCCTTCCTTCCCCCCTGTCATGAGGCCCTCCGCCAAATTGGTTTCAGGCCTTCTTTTTTAACTGCCTAGGTGCACTGTGGGTTATTCTTGGCTGATGTATTCCAGCATTCCCCTATATATTACATTTGTCCACATGACACGTTCAGTGGGGTTTCTACTGACATTTGTCCTCGGGACCAGTTGGCTAAGAGCATTTGCCCCAAGACATGGTGGGAATTTCTAGGGGCATTTATGATCAGTTGGTTTGAGTGTCTTTTGACATATGTAACCCAGACTGCATGGCTGGAGATGTAAAATGTTATTGGAATATGCCCATAGTCTTTGTGAACTGTTTGCTATCCAAAATTTGCAAAATAAACCAGTGATCACTTGAAAGCTTAATTAGGATGCCACTTTAAAGTGAACCTTTGCACATTTGTCCACACAGGGCAAATGAATTGCCTGCTTCCCTCGACCCTCCTGCTACTTATACTCACCTTCTGTTCCCAGATCATGTTGGGTATTATGCAGTGCTTAGAACTCTCCAGCTGTTTGCAGGTGAAAGTGCCTGGGACTGTTGATTGACCACTCAGGCACCCATGATGTTTTGTTAAAGGAAAAGTCCAGTAACAAATGCCTCTCTATATTCAGAACTATGAGGCATATCCTTCATTTTGGGACAAAAACAGAAGGTGAGTTTAAGCAATTAGAGCCCACAGTAATAGGGATGTCAATGAAGCATACCAATTACTTTTCTTGTATGAGCATAACATAGTTTGCTTCAAAGTTCTGTTATATTTGGGTTAAAGTTTACATGAAAGTTCTATCATCACGGTACAGCTCTACCATCTTCTCTTGGCCGAGCAAGTTGAAAACATCTCCAGAGATTCGGCCATGTATGTGGTGACGTGCTTTTGTCTTTAAAGAAAGACAGAATGTATTATTATTATTATTATTAATATTATTAACAATAATATTAAAAATATTAATAAACAGTATTTATATAGCGCCAAGGTATTTTGCAGTGTTGTACAATAAAAAGGGGTTGCAAATGACAGACAGATACAGACAGTGACACAGGTGGAGGAGAGGACCCTGCTCAGAAGAGCTTATAATCTAAGAGGTGGGGGAAGTATCACACAATAGGATGGGGTAGTATAAAACAGAACATGATCTTAAAATAATCTACAATCATTATTTAAAGTAAAATCAATAAAAAATCAATGGCTAACCTCAAACAAGGCAGTAGAGATTTCCATACAACAAAAATTGGTATATGTCAGTTGAGTGATGGCAACATCAGCCTATAGTTTAGGAAAGCTTTGACTGCAATTTCTGCAGATTTTTTTTTATTATGCTTTAGGCTTTTCCACAATGCAGATTAAAACAATGCTGAACAATACAGAAAAGTAGGCCAGCTAATTATCTGTGCCAAACAAGGCAACTGCATATTCTGTATTCACTCCTAATATTAAACTGTCACTCACTGTCACCCAGTGATATATCTGTCAATCACTAGAAATAAATGGTTCTGAGAACTCCACCTTTACTGATGAGCTGCTGGTTTTCTAGCCATATGGCCAGGTATTATGGCAGTGTGTCTCTTCTTAGAAAAGGCAAGTTTTATTAGGCATGTTTTCCAGCTTGCATGTGATAATATTACTTAGGTAACAAGTACATGTTCTGGTTTCTGTTAGTCCTTGTGTGTTTGTACTTTGATGTGTAATTTATCACATTAACCTATCTTTGGGTTCCTGTTATTTATATGTCTACCTCTGGCTGTGGTTTAAATCTGCTTGAATGCTATCTGTGCTGATCAGCACCTGTTTTTATCTGCCCAGTCTCTGCCAGTTTTCAGGCTTCTCTGATGATGGTTGGAGTACTTGTCAGCTCATTGACTGTCAGCGGGGTGAATCTGAAAGTGTGTCAAGATGAAATCCATACAATTTTGCAGGCCAGACCATATACTCCTTACACCCCAGGCTGGGGATCCCACCAATGTTCCATTTTCTATCACGGTGTAGAATCTTTATCACCAGATGGCACTGAAAACATTAAGCAAAAGTCAATAATATTAAGGTATTCAAGAACATGCTCATCTGTTCAGATCAGCATAAACCTCCCTGACTTCCACAACCCCCTCCCTGCCTGCAACCCCTTTGTTATACATCTCTCCATCTCTATCCTTCAGCAGGCACTTCAAAACCTGTTTAGGCATCTTGAATCAATATCATTAATCTATCAAAAAAAAACAAAAAGCTTAGAAAAACCAGTAGCTTTCTCGTACCTTCTTCTTGTACCCCCAATACCAATAAAGCAAAAGTAGAAAATGTGAAAAACACTATGTGATTGCCTCATATTTTGGGAAATGAACAGTCTTTAACAATCCTTGTTATCTGCCTGACATGACCATTTACCTTTTTGATCACAACCTTACCTTCAATATTGTATCACTCCTCGTTTTTGCCTGCATCCTCCATCATAGGGTTCTTTAGTAGACTCTGGCTGGTTACATGTCAGCGTATGGTGGTTATAGCCTACATTCACATGATGACATGGATTACCTTGTAACTACTACATGAAACTCACACGCCTAACCACAGCTCATCCCCTGAACCTAATCTTACACCCCTTATTCAAAGTCCCCCAGCCTGGAGGGTTCACCTAAAGGATCTAAACCTCAGAATACAAATGTATTTTACTGCAGCTAATCAGTCTTCAGTAACTGACCAGATCTAGGAGAAAGATCTGAATGCTTTTTCCCATTAGTGGTAAAACTATAGGATGAGCAAAACAAGCTGCTAGATATGCCATTCCCTGTATTACACACATGATAGTTGACTTGAATCTGAAGATACATCCTAAAACCGAAAGTCCTAACCCTTAAACTGAACCAGCAATCCTAATAATATGGAAAAAAAATATTATCACAATCCAAAAAATACTTGATAGTGTAACTACCTTCATTATATCAAAACTGCAAAATTAAATACAAGACACAGAAAAAGTTTAGTGAAAAGCTTAAAAGCCATATCAATGTTCGAAAAGTAAAATAATTGCTATTCAAAAATGGAACACATTTCCTAAACACTGACCTATTATTCTGTTAGCAATGTGTACAATACTTGCTGGTTAATAAACCATAAGCAGTCATTCTTGCTGATAAAACAAAGTATAAATAAATTAAATCTTTATTGGATCAGAATGAAAAATGTCTCATCTAAGGCAATGACGAAAATGTAAAAACGTGTAAAAATGTTCAATAAATACAACATTTGAATAAATTGACATTTTCTTTTTCTTTTTTGCATTCAGTTTTTAAGAAGAATATGTATTTTCAGAATTAGTTCACTAAATAAGTGCAGATATGAGAACAAGATTCTACATGTTGCCAAAAACTAATGTAAAGAAACTAAACACATATATGGTGAAGAAGTGAAACTTTCTAAATCAATATGCCAAGTGCGGAAGCTGGTTTTTGTAACCTTTTTTATTTGTAAAATAGAGTCTGCACAAGCAAGGATCTAGTATGCTTATCATAAGAGGGGTGTTAAATGTCCATATTTAGCCCATTAGTTATGCTATCACTGATTTGCTAGCATGGCACATAATCTTTTTAACACCTTCAGCACCAGGACATGTTTAATCTCCGGAGGGGTTGAGTGCATGGTGTTTGTATTTATGATGTGGTCCTGGAGAACATGCTGATGACAAGCATTTAAAAGGCCTTTCTTTGTGTATCTAGAGGATTATGGGGAGAGGAGCCTTGAATGGAAATGCCAGGCACAGAAAGGCACAGCTAACTATGAACCCACAGTGAGTACAAACAGCTATTAGAGATAAGAGGAAAGCAGTGTGAATAGCAAAACATCAGGTGCGGAGAGAGATAGGGCCGAGTTATAGGTATTTAACTAATGAGCGGAAAAAGCAAACACAGGGGAAAATTAATAGTGTTCAATAAAAACAGCTTTCAGGCAATTCTTATCTCCTTAATAAAGATTCTGGACACAAGCCTTATTGTGGGCAACCTTGATTGTCCCTTTATTTTTTCTTATCTTACTTTCTTAGTAGGCTTCATGCCTGTTTGCAAAATTTCCCAGAATGCTTTACATCTGAAAGAGCAACATAACTTTAAACCTCAAAGGGGATGACCACCCAGGAAAAAATCCTTGTTTTCTCCATCTGGTCTGGCATCCCAGCTAGGGTAGACTTAAATGTGAATTATACCCTGTAGTGTTTGCCGGTCCTGCACCCTTGGTTGTTTGTGGTTTTAGAGGGCCGAAAGCATGAACTTTTTGTGAACTGTGATTGTTTGTGTAATCGAAAGGCCACATAAAAATTAAAGATTTCACAGTCATGCGGTTAAGATTTGGTGTAATGATTGATGTGTATAGGTAGAGATACTGGATTAGCACAATAAAACAGAACACACGGAACCTAAATACACTGTATACACAAAACCCAAAGCTACATACAAATGTCAGATAAGAGTTGCCTGGGATGAATGCTCCTGTTCATCTCTGGCGAAAATCTGATATATGCACATTGGTCCTCAGATGTCATTCATCAGTCCACCACATCAATAATTTATTAACAGAATACCATCTATTGTTCCTATATGAAACGCAAAACATCTGGGTTTACCACTCTCTTGGTGTTTTAGTAAATCCAGCAGAATGGATTGTTAAAAGTGAACTGATCTGTTTAATGGCAGTGTTTGATTCACATGTGAATGTTTGACGTAACGTCAAATTATTCCCTGTTTTATAAATAGAGCCCTTTATGTTTAACTTTTTTTTTAATTATATTATAATTATTATTATATTTAATTATATTATAATTTAATTATATATATATATATATATATATATATATATATATATAGTAAAGAACTAAATGTGTTTAGTTGAAGAAAATTCTTGCAGCAAACAAAATTGAATAGATACTGCAGAAGACAGACTTAACACCCTAGGCAGACAGCATATGTCAGAGAACTCTGTCAAAGTCTTCCCTCATAATAAACAATGAGATACATATGAAAAGCACTGTTTTGTGTGTGGTCCTTTTTCTTGTATGCCATTAAGTAATATAGCTGCTGACTTGTATACAGAAGACTGAAGTTTTATTTACATAAAATAAATGAGAAACATTAGAAATAAAATGAAATTAGACGTGAATGGTTTGGAGCTTGTCATACTTTCTAAATAAAACAGCATAGGAAAAGAAAGTATAATGCAACATAACGTCATATAATTTAATATGCCAGAAAGATGATAATAAATTATGGAGTCAGTTTTTTTTAAGAGCACCTGGGCACCAAACTTTTTAAGCCCAATAACATTAAGGAATTCCATTGAATATGTGTGCCTTACCAGGACATATATATATATATATATATATATATACATATACACTGTATATATATATATAGTTACCAGAAAGATACAAGGTGCAAGCCAAAAGTTCCCAGGCATATACTGTCCCGCCTTAAACAGAGCAGATTTTGTGAAGGTAAGTTCAATCTGTTTGGCATTGGACATTGTCATGTAAAATCTTGTTTTAAACTAGGAAACATGGCAGCAGAAACCCACCAAATTTTAAAACAAACATTTCTGGATGAAGCTATGGGTCACACTCAAACCTTTGAGTGGTTTAAAAACATTAGTCCCATTGCTCAATGGAAATCAAGCTCAAAGGCAAAAGATTTGAGGTAGATGAAATTAAGGACATAGCACAGGGTATACAGGTATAGAACAACTCAGCCAATCTAGCTGCTATGACAGCTGCCATAGTCTGGTGGGCAGATCAACATAGGTAATGTAGAGCCCAGCAACTCTAGCCACTGGACAATGATAGCATTTTTCTGGTGACCTACTATTTTTGTCTGGCCACTCAACAATGTTAGCTGTCCTAGTCTGGCAGTCGATTTGGTTGAGCAGCAGAAATGCACAACCATTTTTTACCTGTGCAGAAAGAATGCCATGGTCGTTGTATATACAGTAATAGGTTAATATGTTTGCCATCATGTATACATGATAGGTGGTCAAACTGTCTGAACCTAACTATATCTGTCATTGATAGGTATAGTACACTGTCATGTCAGATTGTAGCTTGAATTGCTTAAATTTCTAAATTCTTATCCAAGATCGGAATGTATATGTACAAAATAGTGTGCATAGTCTGTACATGGGTTTACTTTAAAATAAAACTATACTTCATATGAATGTTAATAGAATTCATATAAAACAATATGCTGTGTTTGTATTACTTTTATAAGTGCTAGGCATGTCATAAAAATATTAGTTTAATTTTGGTGCCTCATCACAATTTTTCTTTCTGCTCACCAAAAGAGAGGAGGTAAGGATACATATAGACTATTAAATTACATTTTTATAGCATTATGCTGGGTCATGCATGCTTTACATAGGTACATAGGTACAGCTTGGTATATAGTTCTTGAGTAAGCAAGGTATATGATACTTGATTAGGATGGGAACACCCATCTGTTTTCCTTCAGACACCATCACACCCAATATACTGTGCAATAATGTCACAGGGACCAAAGGAAAATGTTCACATGCACATTATGCTATAGTTAGATTTATAAATACACATTTTAAATGGATTTGGGTGTTACTAATGCACATGTAAAATGTAAGGCAATATTTAATATTTTGCCTGCCTTTTAATATTCATATTTTCCTTAATAAAAAAAAAACGTGGTGTATGTGTAATTAGTGACTATTGTAAAGTTGTAAATAAAAATTCACTAACATGTGGGGCATCTTTGGTTAATAGAAGAGTATAAGTTAGACATCTAGTTACAATAATGCAATTAAAATGGAATCCTTACTTGTACTACCCCAAAGCAAAATAACTCATTTCAATAATTGCATTTTAAACAGGAATGATGTATCTTTTTTTAATGAACAGCTGCAGGATCTCTGATTTGCACATATCCAGCAGAGGGATAATTGATAAACTTCGAGATCAGGTGAATTGCACAGCCATTAAAATCCAAACTTCAGTTTTAAACTTGCTGGAAATTCATGTTACAATTTTAAATTTTGGCTCAATCACTTAAGGAAACACAAGCTGAGAATATTTACATTTTTTTTGTTCTTACACTTGCATAGGCATGATAAGTACAACAGTTTGCACATGACTAAACATTCATTTTTTGAAACACATGTTTAAAAATGCACTTTGTATACCTAAAACACATTATAAACAACTGGTGGGCCCTCTGTTCAAATTACCCATAGAGCTCTAGAACACTAATGCAACTGCATCCAACATGCACAAGCTATATGTTTTACTGTACAGTACCCCATAACTTGGCTGCTAGGTGCTCTATCAGGTAAGAAAAAGCAAATAATAAACGTACGAATTGTCTACAGTCTCATTTACCTGAATATGCAGTTTAAAATCAAGCTGCGTTAATGTGAAAAATACAGTGTAACAACAGTGTGTGGGTAGTTTTCATTTTTCATCAGTGATAATCTGGTTTATATCACTGGTGCAATCTAATAACTTTATGTTCTAACCTGATGATTTTCAAAAAATTATTTTTAAAATGTAATACCAATAATTTTTAAATCATTTTGCCAATAGGTTTTAAAGATTTGGGATCAAAACCACAGTGGTTGGACTTTGTTTGACATTCAGTCTTAAAAATTCAATATAATTTAAAATTATTTATGAACTTTAAAGTGATTGATTATTTCAGTCATGTGTATTATAAAACTGAGAATGCTAAGCCATAAATTACAGGAACTGAGAATAAAGCAGAATGCTAAATTTTGCCTGCAGCTGTCACATACCTGTGTAGGGGCTCCTAAATGGTGACAATTCCTGTCCCAGCACACCTGAAAGCTAAGAGAGAGAGAGCAAAGGTACTGTAAAGGCAGAAGTGCGGTAAATGGTAACTGGAATCAGAATTGCAGGAGTACAGCTGGTATTGTGCTGAGAATGTACCCAGTTTAGATACGGGAAGATTTGGCTCCTAGGCCACGGTCAATCACAGAGAAGCAGTAAAGCACCAAATTATAAGCAAAACCAAGCTAGGGAACAATCAGAGGCCAGCAGTGTGCAGGCAGTGAGTTACAAAGTTGGAGAGTAGATGTTTGGTCAGAATAGTGATGGGTACAGTCTGTAATAAAGGGAATCGATAATCTTTGACAAGTAGGATAGATGCATGATCAGTGGCAAAGATTAGGTGCAAGGTTCAAGATCAGAGATCAAGGTCATGGGAATGCAGCTGAAAGATTACTGAGCAATGTGCCTTTGGGATAAAATAGCTTGCTTGGTACAAATGTCCATGGTGGACATACATGCACATTCAGGCTGTGATATAAACCTGTGCTTTCCTGTCATGTACAGGGTGGATGCGCTGGATGATGAGGATAACCTCTTTTGTCTCTCCACCATAGATGATCCTAATGGTGAGACAGAGCAGGTCAAGCTGGCAAGCCAAGGTCAGAAGCAGAATATCAAAGGGGTATACAAAAAGGTAGGTCAGAAGCATAAGATGAGGCTAAGCAGGGCATTTAAGGTCGAGCAACTCAGCAAGGAAGAAGTGGGATGCTAGAGTTTAAATAATCCACTTGGTACCAGTGTGGTTAACAAGCATGTATGTGCATGTACAGGAATGCAAACACTATTGCATCAAGATGCACAATAAGATACGCCATGCACAAAAGTATGCATGCGTTTTTGAGTCTGATTGCTCATTCTTCTCCTACAGTTGCCTTTGCAGATTCGGTTTATGCTCAGGAACATGTGTGCTTGGACCATGTACCTCTGGGTCTATAGATGACATGGTATTCTGGTACTGCGGGGCCGGAACAGAAGGTTTATTGTCCAGCATTCTTGCCCCTTTCTGATAATGGAACATTTAGAACCAGTCATAGGTAATAATTGCAGTCTGGTTCACACATTGAACATTGTGATTGTTCAATCTTGGTGAATACAGGGTATACAACTGCTGATTTTTCAAAATTCTAATATTCTTGCTATCATTGTTGCCATTTATGCTTTGTAATTCAACCTGCACCTGTATCCAGATGAAGAATTCTTATATTCTTGCTATGTACTTGATTGTGATTGTAAACTTTAAAACACATTAAACTGAGGAAGAGCCAGAGAACTAGCATTTTATGATGGGGTTATCAATTTCAGCCTACATATTCCTTTACCTTTGCCTTTAACATCCAGTTAAAATCCTAATATTCCTTACTAGTTTTTGTAAGCCGGTATCTGAAAAGGCTCTGGAGAATTTTTATCTGAACAAAAGTTAAATCTTTGGCTAGGTTAATCTTTATATCTTAATGTAAAGTGACAAGAAACCCATAATGAAAATGAACGGAATTTTTTTTTTTTGATAAAGTCTTTCAGCAGACTGCAAAAATTCACTCACTAAAATCACTGATGTAAAAGCTGTAGGTGCAAAGAAAAGGAGCTTGGATTGTTTTTTTCTGAATATTTATTGTTGATTACACATGTAACTTTATGTAAGCAGGCTGGCTTTAAAGATTTGCAAATGTGTTATTGTATTTTTTTGTTAAGCTCAAATGCAGCAGCGTGACTTTTCTCTAAATAAATACCAAGTACTTTAATGAAAGTTTGACCATTATACAAACAAATATGTTTATTACCAATACACCTAATTCTATGTTTCCTATTCATGTCGGCAAAAATACTTCCCTGGGTCTGTTTTATACGTGAATAATTATTTGCTAAAATTATATTCGATATGTTAAAGCTTGTTTAGCCAACTAAAGTACCATCTGAATCTGTCAAAAGAACCACTTGAATACATCTATTTGGCAACCTCTGCTCCACATTACTTAACCAAAAATATGTTCATTCAATGAATCTCAAACAAGTATGTGCACAAACACCAGCAGATTTACTACACTGAAAAAAGATCTCTGTCTGCCTCATATACTTTTATTAAAATGTTATTTGTTAAATCTTTGGATGCAGCCTCCGTATCTAAATGGGTCACTGATTTTGAAATCCTTGATTTCTGATAAAGTCCTCCATGGGAACAAAAAATTTCTGCGTGTCTGATTAATAAGCTTGTAGAGAGACAATTTAAATTATTACTATTTTTTCTTGGTCTCCCTCTGTTTCGTTGTCTACTTTCTGTTTAATCTTACTATTGATCAGAAGAGCTGTTATGATCATTTTGGTGCCATAGGCTAGACCATCCATTATCAACCTTTCACCTTGGACCAACCTTTACAGATGAAATCCAGGCAAATAGCTAAGTACACAGATATATGAAAACTATTTAAACCCTACAAATTTGTATTTCTGTCCATTCTGATCTGACATTTACATTCTGCTAATACAGCACAGTCCTGCCTGGCAGGGAAGTGGACCTGCTGTTTTCTTTGCTGCAGTTTCATGTTCTTTTTCTGGTCTCCCCCCTACCACCACCTGGTAAATAGACCATAAATGGAGAAGTAGTATGATCCTGAACCCCCCAAAAAACCCCAGCCTAAATACAGATGTGAAATGCATCTGGTGTCCAGAAGGATGTGTTAAAATGGAAAAGGAGGCGATGATTATTTAAGTTGATGAAAGCCTGGTGAGAGAAGGTAAGTTTGCTAATTTATGCCTTTAGTTATTTACCCGTTTACCATGGCAATTGGCACTGTTATTTTTAAATAATGATAGTGTGAACCTGCAGGTTAAATGATGTTCGGATTACATAATGCAATGTGGCACCTATTATTAGGTTGCTTACTATGCATTGTGGGGTAAAGTGTAGAGAAATATAATGCTTGATTTGGAAGAAGGAAGGTGTTCCTCAGTGAGGAGAGGGGACTAACAAAACGCTTCCATATGCCTCCCGCTATGGAATAATCTCTGACCTAGAAATGCCACTGGAGTTTAAGGAATATTTTATATTTATACATAAATATTCTGTTGCTGTATATTGTGATATATAAGAATATATTCATGCAACTCATGAGGTTCAGGTTAGCCCTGATTCTGGTGATCCAACTAGGACCTACAAATCCTGATCGTGTGAAGGTAGTGGTTGGCTCTAAGCACCTGTTTTCACCAGAGCCCCTTAGGGTGAGGATGCTGGACCACTAAAAGGTACTAGGTTGTGGATCCATACACAAGCAGGGTCAATAGATGGTGCAAAGTGCAAACCAGAGGCAAAATGACAGTTACCAGAGAGTTATCAAAGTCAAGCCAGGAAAGTGGAAGCAAGAGGTCAATGCCATAACAAATTATGGAGCCAAAGTTTGATAGCTAGAGGAGGATCAGAAACCAATCAAAAGTTTGAAACAGCAGGATTGGATGCCATATTTTAAGGTCATGAGCTGGAGCAGATGCATGAAAAACCTGAGTCTCAGAAACAGGCTGGGAGTAGACAAACATCCAGCAGAAGGCCAGGGAGAACTTAACCTATATAGGCACCTGATTGCCTATATCACCTTTGTGAGTTAATTCAGCTTAGTTCTTTAGGAATCACCCCCAGTGTTTTGTGGTTTTGCAGGTTGAGATCAATTGTTATTTACAAAATGTGTATTTCCACACATCTACAAATGTTTGGCACATGTTTTGGTGAAAAGCAATTTTGGAATGAGTTTCCAACTGAAAGGTTGTTAGTATATTATTTGCTTAAACTCTTTTTGAATCAGCCTGTACAGCTATACCTACTCTCTTTCAGCTTTAAATTCAAAATAATTTATGTGTAATTTAAGGAATCCATTCATTTACATATGCATTAACCTTTAACTGCAATTAAATACAATATATTAGGAAGAGAGTCAGAATGACAGCCAGGCATCTAGCAAATTCAGAATGAGGGCGATATCAACATTCATGTCTCCCTTATGATGGGTTTGTTTTACAGCTACAGATCTTGCAGAGAATAACTCACAGGTAAACATTCCCAGTAAAAACCAGTCTGTCCTGGGAAAACCTGTGACTTGCATCGTGGGTGCTTATTTATAATTACTTACGTTGCATCACATTCTCCCGGGAACTGAAACATAACACACTTTAAAACAAAGTGCTTATTTCCCTCATGGCAAAGTTCTGTGTTCCTATAATCACGTTCCAGGTACAAAACAGAGTCTTTTTATGCAAATTATAGATGATATATTTGTAAAATATTGTAGCACTTCATGGCGCTTATGCTTTCCAAAATGAATGTTCCATTTTATTGCTGATTCCTCACTGGACAATGGACAGCTAAACATATTCAATATATACTATATGTATATAATTAAACGTTTTTGAGGCCTTGACGGCCAATCATTGCACAATGATAACTATTATATTTGTTTCTAACTAAAATTACCAGCTCACATTTGACATATTCACCTATGAACATGTCAAAATTCAATAATGAATGAAGCTGTCATTGATAACTGAATAGCAACCGTTTTTAGACATGGAAATGGAACTTAGAATTGCAGCATTTAAATGAATCTTCAGAATTTAGGTAAACAGATGGAGTATTATATTTAGTATGCTTTTTTACTGGGTTAAAGGAAAAGAGATATTGTTGCAATATTTCTTGACTCCGTACTGTTTGCAAACAAGGATAATCAGTTGGCACCAGATATTCCATTTGGCGCCTGTTCTATCTTAACCTATGGCTGTTTAGCAGTTTTCTCCTATTGAAGTTGGCATTGCAATAAACATATGGGCTACTTGCCACAAGCAGATGTCTATGTGTTGGCATGAACCATAGATTGCAGGGGGATTCCCAGGACCAGACAGCCACTGCATTGCATAGCTGCATTAATAAAATTAAATATGAAAACACACATGTAACTGTATTGGATTACTCATATACAGGGAATTACTTTGTAAGGTCAGCTGGAGTAAAAGTAGAAGGTCATGCTTCATTCCCATCACTCATAAACATGGTAGACTGATAGATACATTGAAGTATAATCGTATGTATTTTATAGTAAAATTCTATTAAATGGAAAAGAAACTAGAGCTATTAAACATTGGTAATGATGTTCAAATTATCAAATTATGTTTTCATTACATGTTAGATTTAAATTCAGAATGGATATTTTATATATAGTTAAAGTTTAATCTTTTTAGATTTTGTTCATTTTTCTACCTTCTTCATCACAATTTGTAAACAAAACCTTATTTAAATCTGCCCTGGGCAGGCAGATCATGAGAACATGACTACACTGGTAATGTCCGTATGTAATAATGTGCCTGCAAGACCTGAAATCTAATAATTGAAAAGGGTAGGTCACAGGCAGTCAGGCTTTAGATGAAAGGATTACATATTGATGGATATCCACCCGCCAAGAAATAAGGTTGGCTTTATCTGATTTGCTGCAGCTTCTCAGTCTCACAGGGTGTAGTGAAACCGCAGTAGGCTATTCCAGTACAGGAGAGAAGCCTGTGCAACTAAGCAAAGTTAGAGAGTCTTCCTTTATAAATTGGTACTATATTTTCTTGTTGTTACAGAAATAGAAATGTAGAAATTTGTATGTGGCTTAATAATGAAATAAGGCCTGCTTAATCAAGAGAGCTGACAAGCAGGCTTTTTGATGGTTGAAGTTACAGTGAAATCTCCTCTGTCTATGATGTTCCAGGTCATTTATTTGAAATAGTACACTGTACAAAATGCATTAGTGGCTCCATGAATGAAGGTGCAGGGAGGGACACTCCAAGCATTTTTAAAATAAGGGGAATGAACAAGTACCCTTGCAGTCAGACTTCTCTTTACGTTAAAGGTTAAATGCCTACTTTTTCAGGGGAGATGTAAAAGGGACATGTACTTACCTTATCACTTTACCCCACCACAGAGCTGGGGTTGTCCCCTTCTTTTCGACACTTTGGATTGTGGATGACCATTGGCATCTTACTTACCATGCAGGGCTAATCAGTTTGCAATGAAGGGGATGGCATTAGGCCTGCAGCTGTGGCACAGAGAGAATAGCTTACAGGAGACCTGTCACACGGGATCAGGAGCCTGGAATGAAACTTTGTAACACTCCTTTCACACCACTCCTAGGTAACAGGCATAAAAATACTTGCCATGTGAAGACAGCAACTACAAGGGTACATTTTCAGTATTCTTCAGTTGAGTTTTAGCAATGTTCCCGATTGCACTCATAACAAAAATGCAAAAAACAAAACCAAAAGGTGTATTTTTGTGGGGTATTTTTACACGATGTCTGTATATGTGTACAAATTAAACTTGACCATCTTGTGCCATCTACTATCCACTGCGTTGGTGGAGAACCAACTCCAATAAATTGTCTGTAAGTTTCACACCTACGTTTGGCTGTTGCATTGGTGAGCATGGAACCAATGGGAGCATGGAGTCCCATTTTTCCTGTCACAAAAGTCCACCAGGGGTTTACAAGTGTTTTCCAAAAACCTTGGAAAATACATTTTTCAAACAAGAAAAATGTGTGGCTCTTTAAATTAAAGTGGACCTGAACTAAAATAAAGTGATGTGCTATGTGTTAGTGAATGTATAGCAATATTTATTGTGCGTAAGCTGTACTACTAAAAATCTAACTTTTCCTCTAAATTCCCCCTGTGAAATAGCAGAGCACTTTGACATGTGAGTGTGTCTAGACACTCCTCTACTAATAGGCACAGTTTATTTTGATTGCTTGTTTCGTAGATTTGTTGATATGACTCTTATGCTGCTTTGCCATGCTATTGCCTCATCACTGCCTAGAACAAACATCAATTTATTAGCAGTGTTTCTTTAAAATGACTTTAGAAGGAAAAAAAAAGGAAAAGGACACTTAGGACTGTACATCTAGGCATGTTTTCCCTGCATTGTACAGTAAGTCTTTAACATCAAATAAACAGAACACTCATCTGAGTTACTAACTAAACTCAGGTCAGTTTCTTCTAACAATGTGTCCCCTAATGGACCAAACTCATTACACCATCAAGATGCAGCCTGTTCTATTTCAAACAAGAATTTTTATTAGGCATCTTTTATAGGTCCTATTCCTATAAAACTATATGTAGGCTCCTTGCCCTGGTGATTGCCCTTTTACCCCTTTATTAAAACAGGCTTGTGTACATACTGTGTGACAAATACTGGGATTAGTTAGCCGATAAGTAATGTGAAACATTCAATAAATACGCTGTGACTGAGGTTGACAAGCTGGAGTAGGACTACTTGCCAGTAAAAAAGAATGAAAAAATGTTTTTTTTTTCTTTTTTTAATAAAACACACATTTGTCAGATTAATGCTCCAAGTCATGCATGAAAAATCAAACACCAACTGTCAGTTAACAGAACACAAAAACTTAGCTTTTTTTCCTTAATTTTATATTCTCATCTTAGTATCCCACCCACACAAAAGCAAAAAAAAAAGAAAAAAAGAAATCTTATGAGGCTCATAAAATCACAGCTGCCTACAAGCCCCTGAATATCTCTTCAAGTCAAGCTCTGCCTAATACCTCATCCGCTACTATTTACATAATTTATATAGCTGCTCTGAACGCACAGGCTTGCCACAGCTGAGAGTGGCTCCCGTTGGGGAGAAGAAAAATATGCTTTTAGATAGAAATGTGTCAGACTATCTGAAGCAAACTCTCTTAGCTTGGGGACACTAGGTTTAAAAGGTAATTTGTTACCCTTTGATAGAAAATAACGCTAGACTGCTTTTTTTAAGTCTGTCACACTGCATGTTCTAACAGGATATTCTAAGAAGTAATGAAAAAAGAAAACACATTTTAATAATGTTGCACTGTGCGCACATTTATTAAGCTATATAAATATGCCGGTCTAGTCACTGTGTTGTCACTACTCACTGCCAGAGTATGGGTCAAAAAAAAAAGCACTTCCACCTTTATCCATGGGACTGTGGAACTGCAAACCAATGAACATGTGCTTTGCGCCGTATTCTTTATGAACCTGTCAAAATCATACAATCTATGTACCGGTAGTGAGGGCGTAATAATGGCTCTAGTTTGGAGTTCCCATTTAGTGGTGTATGAGCAGAGAAGAGAGGGTTCCTTTGATGCTTGACAATTTTACTCTATGTCTATGCTCACTATATTCTCTGTTTACAATGTGCAAGTTGGGGAAAGCCTATGGATATTGCAGTGACAGAAAGAGAACTTGGGCCTGATTTATTAAAGCTCTCCAAGACTGGAAAAGATACACTTTTATAAGTGAACCGGGGTGATCCAAAAAAACCTGGTCTGGTCCAGTATTGAAAACATTTGCCAACAAATAGCAAATTACTTTAAGAAATCCATTTCACGTTTTCAGGTTCACTGATGAAAGTGTATTGTTCCAGTCTTGGAGAGCTTTAATAAATCAGACCCTATGTATCCATGCAAGTAGAAAAAATGCTGGTATTCTTTTCCAGCCTTGGTCAGGGAGACCACAGGTATTGCTATGGTACTGTACCCAATGGGCCTGCTTTATTAGAGCTCTCCAAGATAGCATAAGATAGACTATCATAGGAGAACCTGGGTGATCTAACAAACCTGAAATGTATTTAAATGAAGGGTGGATAATGAAAATCTTGGACCAGATCCATTCCAGGTTTGCAAGATCACCCAGTTTCTCCTATGATAGTCCACCTTTTCCAGTCTTGGAGAGCTTTATTAAATCAGGCTTGAAGTAAAGAGCAGCCTTTCTCAAACCTTTTACCCCGGAGGACCCCTTGAAATAATGCTCAGGTCTTTGGGAATCCCCATTTAAAAGTATAATGCTTACAGGGCACGGCACTTTATTGTGATCAGTAAGTTGTACATAAAAGAAAAGGAGGTGTGGAGTGCCTTGGATAGTTAAAAAACAGAGCAGATAATTTCTAACACCAACCTGCTGTACGCAATCAAGAAATCATCTTAAATGAAATAAAAAAATGAAAGAAATATGCGGATTGTGAAAATGGTGTTCATTGTAAGGTGTAACTCCTTGGTTGGTGATCATTTTAAAATGCATTATTAGGCGGGAGATCCATTTACCACTGCTCAACATCAAGGGAATCCCTAATGTTGAATCCAAAGAACCTGGTTTGGAAAAGTTGGTGTAAAGGCAATAGTGACAGAGGAGTTGGAATAAATACAGTGGTCCAAGCTACCTCTTTCTAAATCTGTAGGGAGGTCTCTGAATTTTTCTCTCCGCTTGTTTTCCAAGTTGCACTTTTATGACTTGTCCAGTTCTGCTATTTCCCCCATTTTCCCAAGAAAGCCAAGAACCGTAATTTGTGCCGGTACATTCTTTTAAACACTCTGTTGGTTGCTGTATATGTGAAGCACAATTCACCCTGTGGTTGTTTGTCAAAATCTGTCCCCAGTGTGGGCCCATTTCATGCATGTTCCCTACAGTGAAGAAATGTGGTGTAGCTCTATCACAGCTTATGAGTTCTATTTTTGCTGGAGGCCATCACATCACCAGGAATTGTGTGGGGAAGAAGTCACATTGCAACCCAGTTAATTGCATATCTAGTCAAAAATTACCTAGAGATATTAAAAAAATGGATAATATTTTGTACATTAAACAAATGCGCCTATCAAATTGCTCTCTAATGTGCTTCTAATTTAAAACACATTATTGTACTTCATCCACTGGTTTTGTAAGCCTCTCTTAAAATTATGTTCCCTTCCTGCATTATCTTGTTCGGAGATTTCAGCACTGTTGTATTATCATATTGTAATAAGACTACATTCCACTGTTCCACAGCACTTAAAAGACTGGAAGAGACTAGAAAAAACACAGGGAAACAAATCTGCAAAAACATTAAATTATTTCTAAATATTATTACACTCTGGGTGCATTGTGCACTGAGTTTTTACCTGTTTACTGGCTATCCAGAGTAGGAGAATAATAAAGTAAATGGCACTGTGTAGAGATCCCAATTGGAAAGATTACTCATTAGCTTTTATCAAGAATAGGTTTGACACAATCTGGGTGGGCTGGAGCTGATCATGTCTAGGGTTTAAATAAGAATTACAACCATATGGCATTAGGCACAATTTTTTAGGCAATTTTTTTGCCCATATAGGTATCCTACCTATATGGGTAAAAAAAACACAATTTCCCTATTTCACAGTATATTAATATTGGAAGCAGCCATGCATGTTTGGGTTATATTCTCTTGATCTTTCACGATCCTTTCCAACAACAAAGGACTACACGATGCATGAACGGTGCTGTACATACAGCACCGGTCTGCTCTATGGAGAGGGGAGGGGGAGAACGACGGAGCCGCACACTGCTGCGCGCTCTCCCCCTTCCCTTGCATTAGGATCGGTCGTCATTCATCGTCCGTGGATCCGCCAGAACAGACGTTCGGACAATGGACGACGCCGACTGTACACACGCCAGATTTTCGCCCGATATCTGGCCGATGCCGATTATCGGGCGAGAAAAATCTGACGTGTGTACGCAGCTTAAGTCAGTTAACATTTTTTTTATTTTTTCAAAAGGATTCTGTTTGTAGAAGTAATATTGGTGTGGCAATCTATTAGAGCAGAGGGGAAATATGTAAGAGACTGGTGTAAATGACTTCACAATAAACTGCAATGCCTCTTGAAATACAGAAGCAGCATTGGTGGGCACTTACATTTAAGGCCTTATGCTCAATGAGTTAGACAAGTGCTTTATAATTTATTTGCAATTGTAGATTTTTTTGAGTCTAAAAAACTGCTTTCTTTATGATCATACCAGGCAAGGGCAACATGCAGTGGGCAAGCCCCATAATGCTCGGGCTAGCACTAACAGCAGGATATACTGGGACCTTTAGATTACTAACCATTTATCTATACTAATGTTAACCTACTTTGGAAGGTATTAGTGTTCTTTCCACAGAACTGTAACTAATGTCATGCGCTCATTAACCCATTTTATCAGAATTGCTGAGACAAGCCTGTTTACCAATGGCAGGTTGCAAGACACATCACCACTGCCACCCAGGACTGCCAGGCAAACTAAAGCAAGAAGTGCTTTGCGCTGCAGATAATACAAGCTGATAACAGGTGGGAAGAGTCCTGTGCGTTCTTGTTATACACTATAATTAGACTGATTATAATAATTAGCACTGACTCTAATTTCCATCTAGTTTTATATTCTGCCTTTAAAAGCATCCGAATATTCTGCAGTTTTTTTCTTCTTTTAATTGGGTTTCAAAATAGTGTTTTTCTAGGCAAAAAAAAAGCCACTTTGCAGAAAATGAGCATTTATCAATTCTGATTCAAGCTTGACGTGTCCATTAAACACAGCTGCCTAATTGAAGAACAGAAAATGTGGTTCTATGCAGAACCTTTCACCTCTTACTGTAAAGTCAAATGCAATACAATTTACATGCAATTAATATCTAGAGTATCAGAAACCATTTAGTTGCCAGAGGGTTTGCCTTTTGTCTGAATGCTCTCTTTCATTTGCAATGGGAGTGGCTAGAAGCTAAAATAACTGCCTAATCCTAAATAAGTGCATTTCATTATATTTAATCAGTTGTACCAAGGCATCGAGGTCTCTGGCACTTACAAAGTAAAAATCCATAAAGCGTTATTGCAATGTTCTGCATTTATGCAAGTTTACAGAACTTATGCAAGGTACAGAAACACACCTAAGGCTCTATTAATGAAAAAGGGCAGCTGACAATGGCTCAAACATTCCCAGGGAATATTTGAAGGAATGTCTGATTTCCTGTTTTAAAAATGAGCCCAAAAAGTTCAAATTGACACAAGACAACTTAAGGCAATAATAATAATGATAATAATAATAATAAAAGGCATCTACAAAACCAGTTGTGTTGCAGTTGTTTATATCAGTTTTGTTAGCAGGTAGAATCCATGTGGGTGTGACCAGGTATAGAACATAACACCATAAAGGTTAGGGGCCACACTTTGTTCAAGTGGCCTGGTGTAGCAGTTTGATGTCTACTATATATTTGCAATATATTCTCCTAGTTTTCCTTTTTTTATTTACTTGAAGGTTTCTGGATCGGCAATTATTTTCAGTATAAGACTTTTAATTGCACCTAAAGAATAAAGAAAAGATACTGTAAGAATACTGTTACAATACATTTATGAATGACACCTGCAGATTGCTTGCAGGCTTCATTCACACTAGAGCCACGGGTATCACACCTGGGACACAAAGACGGTTTTAGATTTCAAACTGATTGCATAGAATATACCGGCACACCAAGTAAAGATGTAGAGTGAGCCATAGTCTTATTGTGAAGATTTTTTTTTTTAAATGTACTAAAATTCAGATTTGTTGGAGTACTCACCTTAGATGTAGTGGTGTCTTTAACACTAAAATAAAATTTTGTTTGACGTCCTAGTTTATCCCTAGTAACTGATTGCCCAGGCTATCACAAACACAACTCCTGGTGTGACGGGAGCCTGGAGTATTAAATCTAAATTCTAAAAAGAGTACAATTAGTCTGTTCTGGCTAGCTGGGTTGGCAAGTGATAGGATGTTCTCTAATGTTTCCAGAATTGTCCCACTCAGGGGTGGACTTTAGGAGGTGCACATGTGCCCCAAATCAGTTCATTGGGGGGGGAGTCAGTTCTGCATAGGGGCCCACAGTTGTACATCACGGGTCCACTCACATGGAACTATGTGAATTGATCGACTCACATTTTCTGCTTTCCTGGTTACATAGCACACACTTTGGTTAGCTGTTGTTTGTACATGTCATGAATTGGAGTCAAAATTTTTCTGTTGAGCATACACTGACCTCTGTCTTCCCACAAACAGTGCACATTTGATGTTGAGATCAAGAAACCTCCAGCAATCCACAAACATCCTATGCAGCTACCTTTATAGGTCACTATAATGTGAACATAAAAATGTTGGATTGGGGGTGGGGGGCTAAACCTTTGGACTTTGGGTCTGGTAATCAGTCATGATACATTGCCAATAACTAGCTATAAATATAATTTAATGTATACAATATATTATGATATATTAGAATATTATGTAAAAATGGAACTGCCAACAACCAGCGAGAACTCTGAGACTCGTATTTGTACAAAAATGCCAGACATGTCAGACTGCCAGTTAGGGTTCACTAGCTTGAAAAGGTTAGTAAAAAATCATAAAAATAAAAGATGATGTTAGGTGTAGTGGGTTACTGTTCATTTTGTCATTCAAAGTTTATGCATTAAAAACTTAAAGCAGTGACAGTAGATATTTCAATCCCTGACATTCTGTTACTAAATACACCAGCCTTGTTAATCATTTGTGAATAAGAATACATATAGGGAGAGAAGTTATTTCAATTTTGGAAAATGCTGTTTTACTTTTTTTTTTATCAAAACATTGTTTAATGCATGTCCAATAAATTTTTTTCAGCTTTGTAAAAAAAAAAGGAAAAAGATATAACTCCTTTAGGTTATGTTTTGCTCTCTGCATCTTGCATTAGAGATTTCTCTTGACTTTCTGTCCTGAAGACAGAACAGTAAATAAGATGAAATATTACCAAAATAGATAGAGGGAGCAAGCGTTTTCATTGGAAGAATTCCCCTTCCTATCTTCCTATGAAATGATAAATCATGATATGGGGTTTCCCGTAACTTTATTTGTCCATTTAGTTTTATTAGACAAAAAGGAGGTCACTCTCCCCAAAGGAAATTGACAAAGTGTAACTCTTCTTTACCCAAAACTAAGAAAACAAATATTTGCCTTTATTTACACCTAATTCCAAACTCATGGGTCCATACATACAAAGCACTCTAGAACCTGTCAAAACCAAGGGGTGCTCTGCCATGTAAACAGCTACCAACTTTTGGGTCACTAGCTTTGGTTTGCCTCCTTCAGCTTATGTACCTTATTATTGATTGGCAAGGCTGCATAATAAAGTGATGGGTCCAGAGTAAAGTTCATGGGAAGGCTAGGAAACTGCTTAGTAGTTACCTGTGGTTTTGTGGTTTTTGGAGGTTCATGTTTTGACAAGTACAATTGCAATTCATTCTAAGTATACAATTAAATAAATTTCAATGTGGCAGTATGCCTCAGTTACCTTCAGTATAAAAATACAAGTCACAATGACCAAAAATCTAGAGCTACACGTAGCTAAATATACATACAAATATAGAAATTGTAACATGGTCCCACTCCTCTCTAACATTCTAAGCCCCTCTTGTTAAAGTAAGAAAGTGGAATGCTTTTGGGTGGGAGAGGATAGTTTTTTCAGTTTTTTGGGATGTTTTTGTGTAGATGAGGGTAGTAGCCAAGTCATACGTATAACTCCAGGTGATAGTATTTTGGGATATTCTGTTTTCACTGAAGGTAACCTATGCTTTAGCTTTATATTATTGTGAATTTGAATTGCCCATATTTGTTATGGATTAATTTCAATTAAATTATGAGAGACCTGCAGAAGTCATTTTTAGAAAAAAGGGTCAGCAATGAACCCATATTCCACTGAGAACAAATTTACGTTACAATATTAGCCCAGGCCAAGTATTATCTCTAACTCCAAGCAATTTGTATCAGTTGTTTTAACCAGCACTGTTTTCTATAAAATACAAGCTATCCTGAAAATCAGGTAACAGAAAGCAATTTCCTGCTTCTCCCTTCTTAGTGTCTATATATTTATCTGATAATAATGAAGGCTGGATGAGTAAGCCTTTGTACAGTGTATCAGGTTTTACAGTATATCAGATTATTATAAGTGACATGCCAGCATGCTGATAAAGGTGGCATCAGTTTAACTAAAACCCAGTTTGTCTTTATTAAAGTAGCTGCACAAAACCGAATTTTCTAAAACTGGTAAAGATTAAATCGCACCTATGAATGTTTCATAGTAACGCTTAATATCAGAAACCAATCTCTATCATGTGTACAGTGGTATTAAAACTGGGCATCAGACGCTACAGAAATGACAAGGCAAATATTACCAGTTGTCATTCACTGAACAAGAACTGAAAGGCCAGACATACGGCAATGCAGTTGTGTTTGCAATTAGTCCTTTACTTTGTATATTGGTGGGGTTTGAAGACTTTACATCACCCACCAGGAACTCTAAAATGTTTAGGGATATCTAGCCTGCAATACATTGCATGCAGAACTGCTCAGTCTCCTCCTGAAAATGAAAGTCAAATGAGTTTGCTTACTTTATAGGGATGGTTTAATAAAGTAATTTAGGACTATTATAGCAAATGTAGTTTTCACTAACAATACTCCATCATGTACGGGAGGATTAAAAAAAAAAAGAGATTTTTACCTTGCATATGACTAGATTATTAAAGTGAACAATAAAGAAGAGATAGTTCACATTGATGCATGGTAACTTTACTAACATATTCTCTACATGGCAGGTATCTTACAGCCCTTAATAGAGAGTCAAAGGGATGGACAGAGTAACTTCTCTAATGTACTAGAAGGTCCCTATGTTGGCTCCTCTAAAAATCTCCAATGTTCCAATAAATATGGGGGATGCAGCACTGCCTCCCAGTAGCTGTGTGGATTCCAGTAAAAAGAAAACAGATCACTTTACATGTATAAAGTTGTATTGGCTAGTTGAGTCTGTGAGATTAGATTTAGTGTACAGAATACCAAGATAACTGCTCCAACCAGTTGCTAGGGATAGTCATACATGTCAGACCAACAACATTTGTCCATCTGGGTTCTGGAAAAGGCTGCATGTTCTACAGCAGCAGCCTGGCAACCAGGTTATCCTTTGATAAGCAGTCACCAAGGAGCTAGAATGACCCAAGCTGGTCCTAATTTCACAGGCATCATGTCATCACATGGTATACCTTCAACTCCTCCTGCTTTCCCTTGAAATTTTTCAAGTAGACTTTCCCCTTCCTTCTTTGATGAGTTGAGGATTCTTTACAGCCATGCACAGAGGGCCTAACATGTAAAATGCTCTTTTGAGACATTGGGCCTGATTTAATAAAGCTCTCCAAGACTGGAGAGCATACACATTTAGCGGTTGACCTGGGTGATCCAGCATTCCTGGAATGGATTTCTTAAAAGCTACCATTACTGAGCAATACATAAAAGATTAGACTACAGGTCCCAAGGGCCTAGCCAAGCTAGGCCCCAGACTAGCGGTAATTTTTTTACACGTCACCCCCCAATATTTATCTTGTGTCCCCAGACTCCATCAATGAGCAATACCCTCAATGATTAAGCAGACTAACATTGCTCACTCAGGATTAGCACCTTTTTACCTGTCTGTTGGTACAATTCACCAGCAGCAGGGGAAAACAAGGTACACTTGTAATGATGTGATAAATATAATTTAATTTAACTGTCAGTAGTTTTAGCTAGTTTAAAATGAATGCCTGACATCAATCAAAACTTCCTGACCTTGTAATAGACACTGCCAAGATTTATAATTAGACAGAAGGTCTTCCTCTCTACTCTTTATGGGGAAAAAGTTTTTTTGTTGTACTCCATGTCTACTTAGAAGAAATTTGCCATTACCTCCTGTCCTAAAAGAAATGAGAGGGAACATAGGCACAGGCCAAAACAAAAGCCTGATAGAGGTCCCATTCCATTCCCACTCTGCCTAAAACTAGGATTGTAAGATTAATCATCAATATTTTGGGCTTTTTTTTTATAAAACTGAGAATCTGACATTCCCTGAAACATTGACGGGTGCGGACCAATTACTGTCACTGAAACACATGGACCTGGAAGATTCTCATAAGGCGATGTCTGATTCCCTGTTTAATAAATAGAGCCATTTGATGCCTTCACAGCCATGCAGATACCCCAGTTTGCCAAAATGACAGGCAAAAACTTTGAGTTTTACTAACCCTTAAAAAAAAAAAAAAATAATTATTGTTATTACTATAATAATTATCTTTTGGTCTGTTACCATAGAGAAAAGACACTTTGCATTATACAAATCTTCACATTTACATTTTCGCTTTAACAATGTTGTTTTGCATTTAGACTACATGGACACACTCCAGTTTCTCATCTTCTGTAAAAATATGCAATTTTAGATATGTTGGTGTAAACTAGTGATGCGTTGTAAAGTCTCTCTGAATTACTGTGCACATGTTCAGCTGAATGCTAATAAAAATATACATGCAGCTTGAAGAAAGCCTATGAAATTGTGATTAGTGTTTATTTTCTTCTCCTTCAGAGGCTTATGGATGCCGGAGCAGGTGAAGGCGAATTGGTTTCAGCTTGATTAGGATGAAAGAATATCTCTATAAGAAGCCTCTTCGTCTGGCTGGGTGTATGTGGATAATTTAGTATAATGTTCCAGGTGTTTGAAGAGCTGACAGTGCATGGCAGATAAGCTTGCATGGTGATGAGCATTCTGGGAAGCAGAAGTGGCAGGTGTGGAAAAAAAAAGGCAGACAACTGAGCCATTGACCTGCGTGTCAGTGAAATTAACTCTTTGCCCCATGATACTTCATGGCGCTGCTGCCAGTCTTGACTGTGTGACCAACGGCAATGGAATGTTAAAACAGTAAGATCTTCAGCAGAATCTGTCATTTAAATGATGTGCTGTAAGCATTCCATTAACAAAGTATTTATGAGCTGAAAATAGTAAATGTCATCCATTTAGATTAGTGATGCACAATTTTAAACTATAGTGGCCATTCAGAAAAAGGTCAGAGGTTGGGACCCATTTATGGCATTGGCAGATTTGTATCTTAGTTTAGAGTGGAAACTTAATTGGCTCCAACCAGGAATTATTTATCTGTGGTAAGAAGCTATTTCTTTGTTTATATAGATCTCTGCATTTCTCAGTGTATAAAGAGTAATCCTGTTAATGCAGTAAAATAATGAATAAAGTTGCAAGGTGGAAGATTTGTTAAAAGGAGCAGAGACAAGCGGATCAGAATGTATTTATTGCCTTCATTGCTCATATTTATATATGGATAGCATTATTCACACCACTTTATAGAATGTATGGAACCAGTTGTATCAGTCAGACCTTACCACATTTATGTATACCTTATGGACAACTAAATGGAAACTATATTGGTTTGGAGTAAATTTAATGTGTCTTTACTATTTTTAGGTTTATACTGTTTTATATCTATTTTTACTGTAAATACTTCTAATTATGAACAATAATATCATATTGACACCTATTAATTGTGATAACATGCACTAAAACCAGCAATTTATTCTGCATTAGCAGAATGCATGGTATTTCTCTGTGTACATGCATTGCTATTTTCCTCCTAACACACAAACAATAAGAATCAACATACCAGCTGCAAATGTTTTGTGTATTGCGATTTGCTGTGTTGCTATAATAGTGCATGTGTGTTATTTCATGAGTTGAGGCTGTCCTAATGCTCTCATTAAGATGTGAATAAGGCTTTATTACATGACAAAGGATCCATGAGCACTGTGGGATAGACAAATAAATGGCACCTTGGCCATGGTTTTCATATTCAAAATTTCAACTCACCCATCTGGGAAGGAATTCAATTTTGATAAGTAATTTACTTCTGCATGTAAATTCTACCTTGAGCTAAAGATCTCTCAAACAACAGACTTTTTTTTAACAGAAAGTAAAGATTGGAACATGAGGCAATTAAAATGATCAATATGCAATATTACAATTTGCTTAAAAAAACATCCTAATGATGTCCTAAGCATAACAAACAATGAAATGTTTATAGAAAATTACATTCTTTTTTATCTACTAGATGCCATTTAGGCAATTGACTGGCAAAATACACATTGTGTAGTTTCTGTAGTCAAGTAGCTCATAGTCTTTTGATATTTCACCAGCTGGAGATTTAGAATATATGCTGTAGTTTGAAGCTATGAACAACCATTAAAAAGTGCATGCAATCACACACATGTAAATAGCTGAGATTAGAATTGCACATTTCAATATATTTCACTGTATCCTCAGTAACAGTCAAATCTCAAGTCTTTATTGTACTGAGCTGTAAAAAGCTAATGGTAACAGGGAATTGATTTATTTCTATTTAGGTAAGTGCTAACTAAATATGTGTTTTTCTGGTTTCTGTAAAAAGATGCCTTCTGATAGAATTGCTTTGAAGTAATAACAAGGGTAGAAATTTAAAGATGCACAATGATCAAAACTGGAACGAGTGATTGATGACACAAAGAGCAGATAAAAACATGTATACTATGCAGTATGTATACCCTATATGGCTTCTGTACTCAAAGAGTGCAGAGAGAACCTTAGATAACACGGGGGCATGATTTATTAAAGGTCTCAAAGACTGGAGAAGATAGACTTTTTTTGGAGAACCTGGGTGAACCACCAAACCTGGAACATATCTGATCCAAGACTGAAAACATTTTACAACTACGGTAACGGCAAATGGTTTTAAGAGGTCTATTCCAGGTTTGCTAGATCACCTAGGTTCTCCCATGACAGTCCATCTTCTTCAGTATTGGAGTGCTCAAATAAATCAGGGTCACAGTTTTATATTTATACCCTATGGCTTCTTTGCTGACCTTCTATGAAGCTGCTCTCTTTTTCTATTAGCATGTTCCTTGCAAGTAGATAACCACTGGAGCACAACTACTTGGCTACTTGCACTGATTTCCCATCTTCAGCTGAGCCGAGGCTGATACCAACTCAGATACTTATGCTATCTGCAATTTAAATTACATTCAGTGATGTATAATTGAATGCAGAGTTCTTTTAACCTGATTCTTTAATACCTGACTGCAGATTAGCTTTAACATTTACAAAAAAATAAGCAATATTTAAAAATCATGTAGACAAACTCCATTGTTTCCAGACTCTATTATAATATTAAAAAAGAATAATATTTACTGCTGGAAACACTTCAAAGTTATTTATATTAGGTCAGTTTGGCAAACATTAGAACACTCTTTAAAATATAGTATAAGCACAATTAAACCCATGATTAAATGAGACTGTCTCCCTGGCCATAACAACACATGTCTTTTGATTTATGTCAAGCGAATGACTCCCCTGAGTGCAATTTCTTTCCACCATGCTACTTGTACTGCCTGAATTACGTTTGCAGAGGAATGTTAAATGCAAAGTAGATTGCTAGAAATTCTGCAATATTCGTATATTCACCTATCAGAAAGAAGCAAGAATATTTGTGTAAATATTGGATGGCAGTACTGATAGTCATACTGTGTTTCTATAAATCACATTTGGATGCCAGTTTTAACAAGTCCATATGATTTTTTTATATTAAGCCCTGCATATGTCTTAGGCCACCAAAAATTTTACTATATACATTTTTGGGACAAACATTTTGAGTATGTGAGTGCATTCATGTTACTGTTTTGTGAATTACTGGCACTAAATTTTTTAGTAAATAATAATTATTGGCATCTAACTTAGTAAGTAAGTTATTGACAATAAACTCTTAACGTTATCCCTAAACTTGAACACTTAGGGATCTATATATAAAGAAGTAAATCTGACATGCTCTCAAACATTCCCTGGTTAAGAAATAATTACTAACATTGAAACATGTGGACCTCACTGAAACATGGAATGGAATGTTTCAATGTTGTCCATGGATTTCAAAGTTCTCCATCAGGTTATGTTTCAAGGAATGTCGGATTTACTTCAGATTTGCTTTATATATGGGCCCCTTAAAGTTTAAGTATAAAAACATTTTCTTTTTTTCTGGATAGGGTTGAAACAGGTTAAAACTACTATTAGGTTATTTTTTTGGTGTTGTTCTGTTAAGGATTTTTTTCTTTTGGGATATAAGGAAATTAGAGGAAATCCCCCCAAGGTATATGTCCTTTTAGACAGATGTGACTTGATCAAGTGTCATAATTTACCCCACTTCTTTTTTTTGGTGGCAACTCAAAAATCCTGGATTTCTCCTTATTTTCAGACAAAGAGTACTGAATCTCCCTAGCAGTGATGCAGGCAGCAATACAAGCATGGTGGATGTTTTAAACATATCCAATTTTATCAAAAACGAATAAAAAAACTAAAACTAAAAAAGTAAAACTGATATAAACCACCAAGCATATTAAATAAAATGCAAACAACTTCAGGGTGTTTATTGAGACCTTACATCTTCTCAATGGCCAGGTGACCTAAAGCCCAGGGTGACAAAGTACACATGTTGGCTTTTGTAAAGTACATTAAAGTGTTTGCCCCTTCCTTATTGTTTGTTGTTTAACACATTCAAGGGATGGTGGTTACAGTTTTCAGGATGGGCCAATGCTTGACTTTTTAGTTAAATATTTGTAGGTATATCTTCCTGGGTTTTGGTAACTCAAATGCTATGTAAGGGTGTGCAGACGTAGAATAGATGTTGAATACCTTCATGCCATGTTTTTCTTAGATGACCCTCAAACCCTTAATTTCAGTCTGCTTCCCAACTATTAAATGGATCTTTAATCATCTAACTGATGACCCTATCACAACAAATATCAGAGAAATATCAGGCTTATACTATTGGTTATCTTATTAATAAAAATGTCATCAGCCAAAGCACATCTTTGTGCTAATTTGTCATCAACAGAAATATGAAGCACCAAATTGACAGTACTTCTACCAGGACCATAAATGATGAATATTGATAACTTCTAAAATTTGGTACAGAGAAAGGTGGCTTTGTATACAGGTGTGTTTGTCATTGTTTTTATCTGTCTGTCATTTGCAACCCCTATTTATTGTACAGCACTGCGTAATATGTTGGCGCCTAATATTCAGTTTAATAATATTGATATTATTATTAATAATAATAATAATAATAATAATAATAATAATAATAATAATTAAAAGACAATCTCTCCTTGAAAGGTTTAACCAGGGATATTTTCCCACAGTTCCTCTGTTTATATTACAACATTTAGGGGTTTGTAATAACTTTGTAGCTACATCTCTTAATAAAGGAATGAATAGAGTATGTCTTACTGTAGAAACTACCCTGTCATGACTGTGGTATGACATCGGAGATTGTGAAGTCTGCTATGATTTCTGGGATGCTTGCCTGTGACCTCAGGCAAGAAATTTTATTTTATAACACCTTAGGCACTAATATTGCAATGTAACTTCTATGGACAGATGCATACTGTGCTGAAACAAGTTTCAAGAAATTAGATTTACTTGAAAGTGCTGCTATAGCAAAAGCAAAAAAACAAAAAAAAAACCTTAATTAACATATACTTCCTTATAATAGGTACTAATTGAGATTTTAATGGCAAGTCTACTTATAATTAATTGCAGCAAGAATTAATGTTAAGGTGTGCTTTTACATTTCAGTTAGAACAGAAAATTACATTTAGGAAGGAAACCTTATTAATTGTTGGGGTGGAAAGGATCTAATGTAAACCTGTCTTCTAAAGTGACCGTTTTCATTAAAATGTATCAATTAGCATTGCTACTACAATGTAAGCCTGCATTAAAACTGGACTTGTATTCAGATCATTTCCTTTGTACTTGGGGAATACCTAGGCACAAGCTAACTTTTCTTAAGGAATAATCATGTCCTGTGCTAAACCCCAACCCCTGTCATTTAAAAGTCGGTGACCAATTCTGTAATGGCCAGTTTTTGGGAATGTTTTTACTTTTTGGATTGAATAGGGAAGTCCCTTTTTACAAGGGAAGTCCCACTTTTGCAAATGCTTGATCAGGCAAGTCAATATTGTAAAAAGGGACTGTTGATGGCCCTTCTTCAATAATCTGTCCTACCTTCCTGATTGTGCTGGGTTTCTGGCAGCAAAGCTGAGCTGCGGACTTTTGTTTGCCAGTGAAATCCAAGAATCCTGGTTTCCCTTGCATCTGCTGGGGATGAATAATCAGGAGCGCAGGAATTACATCATCCCAGCATGGTCAATCAAGGTGGCCAATCATCTCTGGATGAGAAGGAAGATGGTGGCAACCTGTAATGGAACATGGATAGATGAGTCATGAGGGTTTAGTCCACCTTTAAAATCACTGTCAGTTGTTGTTTGCTATTTGTGTCTAATTGGAAGTATTACGCTTCATTTTCTGCACTGTGGATTCAGAAGGAAGTAAGATATATTGTAAGGGAAACCTTTTAGAGAGTTGTCAAGGGAATGAGTGTCACCATTGGAAGATATCCTCCCCATTTTTTCTGGTGGCAACCCAAAGTTTTAGGTTTCTCCTTACGTTCATTCCCAGCAAGATTAATGAAATTAAAGAGAGTTAATCTCACCAGTAAGAAAACAATAAAAGCCTGTAAAATGTCTAAGATTAAAGCATCAAACCACAAGCTTTGAAGTCTAGATACAAATATATCCTAAGATAAAATCAAGTACGGTATATTGTTTTACATATAACCCTAGGCAATTTTGGTGTTAAACTTTATTCCCCTTCTTCAGGACTGGAAAATATATGTGGACTGCAAAAAAAGTTAAATAAATAGGTTTTATTTAACTCTGATGAAAATATATAAACCACTACAACTGTTGATGTTGAAATCAATGTTTAACCCCCATAAATGAATTGAACTCCATTGAAATTGAAACCATCTCCTTAATTTTATTTTTTAATAAGCTTGTATGTAAACCTTAAAGTTTGCAATCTGGTACTTTAATCCCAGATCAACTTTTAGATCATAGATCAAGTTGATTATGAAAATACTTTGGTGTTTTAAAGCTTCCTAGCTGAAGTCAGGACACCTGATACTAAAATTGCCTAAAATAATGTTAGAATAATCCTAAACTACGGCACTATTTTTATTTCAAGCAAAAGAAGCCTGGCAGTGGTTCTAACCTCTTACCTTTCTATCCAAGTCTAAAAAAATTGCATTTAGGTATATTTTGAGTGAAGTTATTCCTGAGCAGAGAGATTTGAAAATATAACAACAAGACCTCATACCTTACATCTATTTTCATGCTTTGTCCTATGATCTAACCTCCTCCAGCACTTCCAGGTCTCATCCACTGTACTGCATGAAAGGAATCCACACATGATATTTGTGATCTTTTATTCATGTGGTCTTTTATTCATTCCAATAGCCATAAATAGGAGTACTGGCATTATTAAATCGCTCCAAATATCTCAAAAACATTTCAGGACCAGCATGATATTTTCTCAAACCAGAGCTTTATTTTGGGAAAAAACGCACAATGCTTTCAGTGTAAGCTTAGGACTTTGGGAGGTCAATAAAATGCTTATGTTTAGTGTGTGGTCCATCCGAATTTTTTGTAACATCAACAATGACCTGACTGTATTTAAAAAGTCATAAACTCTTTAAAATTTTCACACAGTCCAAATGCTAGCTTACCTGCACAAAAACATACACAGTGTTTAAAAATATCCCCTCGGCAATGTAGCTGTCATATAAAATTGTCAAGAATGTATGGTATTTGAAATACTTGAAATCTGACTGAATAATGCTAATACAATCTTTTTAACATTTAAAAGTGTCAGGAACTATAATTTATTTTGCATTTAAATGTTTTAATTCAAAGATATAGGATTATTCACTGAGAGCCATTGGCATAGCTACATATCGTTGGGTGCAATGTAAAATTCTGACAAGGCCCCTCATTTAGAACATGCTCCCCTTACCCTGCTGATATTCTATGATGTAAATTTTGAAAGTGGCCTGGTTCCTCTATTTCTTTTTTTTTTATTCTTATCTTTGACCATGAGTGCATAATCCACTGGTTGCAGTAAGTCTCATACAAGAAAATGTTGGGGAACAAGTAAAATCTTTTTTATCATACCCCACGTATTACAGAGGGAAGAACATGGCAGAAAAGGCCACCCAGGTGTTATGGCTCCATGTATTAGTACGCAGATCCACCATATGGTGCAAGCAGAAACACTATGTTATCAGGGGTGGCTAAATGGCAAAAAGAAGGGTCATTTAGGAGTCATCAGTAGAATTTAGAAATATTGCTTTTTAATTGAAGTTGTGATAACACAAATATCACATGCACCATAGGTGTAGTAAAAAAAAATTCAATTTTTTTGCACAATTTCAATCTTTTGAAAATGCACATTCATTCGGAGTACATCAGCTTCCCTAATCAAACAGCTTACATTAAAAAAACTGGCATTTCCTATCAAAAACTATTCCTGGAAGATGTGTCACACTTACAGGATTTCTTGGCTCCCATAATATTTTTGGCTATTCCACGGTGCCTTATAGAGAATTTATACTGGCCACTGAGGCTCCTATTTTAGGCTGTGAAATAGCAAAGGGTATGAAAGTGATTTGAGTCACAAACAAATGAGGGATGATGAGATTCAAGGTCCTTATTATTAAGCATAAATAAAGTTTCAACATGGTATTGTCAATACACTCTATGTTCTTTATTAAATATATCATCCCCTGATAAATCTTCGACTCACCAGTTTATAACCAATTTGTCACTATTTTTAAATTTTCCACCACTAGACACCATGGACATTCTGGAGTGGGGGTGATCTAGGTTTGGGAAACTTTCATTAGTGAACCCTGGAGGGAAATCCACTAGGCTCATTGCTAATAACCAGCTGTTCTAAACCTTCTAAAGGGGATAGTGACCTAGAGCATTTGTTATGGTTCTGTCCATCTTTTGTGATAATGTTTTTTAGTTCAGAAATTATATTACCGCTGGGTCCAGGGTAGTTTCCCCATATGTAGCTATATTTCACAGCCCTTCCCCAGGGAAGCAGGACTTGTCTTCTTTGAGCTTTTTACCCTTTGAACACTTTGGTATGTTGACGGCTAAAAAGTGTTGACTTTTTGGTTATTGAGTGATCCCCTGACTATATTCCAATAGTTTCCAGGCGAAGACTATTAGTTCTCATGCTGTGCAGGTATGGTCTAGCCCTGTCATCAAGCTAATTCAGGTGAGAAGCTGTACCTGTAGACAAGAAATGGATTAAAAAGTCTGAGACAAGCAGCACTGAGATGCTAAAGAGTATTTTACATTAAAGTGGCACGGTGGCTCAGTGGTTAGCACTTTGGCCTTTGCAGCGCTAAGTCCCAGGTTTGAATTTCTGCCAGGATCTGCATGTAGTTTGCAGGTTCTCCTCATGTCTGTGTGGGTTTCCTCTGGGTACTTCGGTCTCCTCCTACAGTCCAAAAACATGCAGTTAGGTTTATTGGCTTCCCCAAAAAATTGACCTTAGATTACATTATTTACATATGACCATGGTAGGGACATTAGATTGTGAGCCCCTTTGACAGACAGCTAGTGACATGACTATGGACTTTGTGCAGCACTGCGTAATGTGATGGCGCTATATAAATACTGTGTAATAATAAAAAAACTCAAAGCAATTGGTTATGATACAAAACCTGAAGAAAACTAAATGTCATCCAATTAATGGTTAAATCATTTGTAAAACATTTTGACTATTAAAAAAACTGTTTTCTTGTTATGGGTATTGTGTGCATTTTACCATTTGTCCTTGCACTTCTTTATTGAATGTATTCTCTAGGAAAACATATCATTGTCCAGGCATGTCTCTGCAAGCACTGACAGATACATTGAGAAATAATCAACATGTCATTAATTAAAACTGAAGTATAATTGGCTTATACTTTGGCTTCCCTGGTTCTTTCTTACACAGTTATCAGCATACTAATAAGGAAACATTTCCTTTTTCCTTGCATACCCTATATAAGACACAGTGGTCATCTTTCTCGATCTCTGTGCTTCTTTTTTTGCAATGTAGGCGATTAATAGCTGATGGAAGGGGTTAGCAGGGTGCTGTCTCTTGGTAAGACGTATGCAAACCTCAAAATTTCCTGATGGATGCATGTCATTCTGGAGAAGTGGACATTTATAGGCAGCCTGAATGTGCCAAGTACTATAATGGCCGCATGTGATAATAAGCCCCCATGGTAGAGAGAACTAAAATCCAATGAAATAAAGGACAGGCCAGTGAGAATAAGGCTGGGAAGAAAATGTCTGGATTATGATGGATGTCTTCTAGCCAGGAAATAAGGCTAATAAATAAATATTAAAATTATTTGTCCATTATGAGAAAATCAGGGTATGCATGGAAGACGACTTAATCAATTAAATACCAGGATAAAAGCCTCCTGTAAAACTGTATACAACTAAAGTTCAGTTGTAACTTTTTTTTAAACCAGTCATGTATCAAATCCAATGTCATACTTAAACCTATGAAATTTATAGAATAACTAAAAAAAAGTTTTGGAATTCTTGTCATCTGAATCAGTATTTTTAATGTAAATATATAAATATATATAGTATAATTACTTTAGTAAAAAATGCATATTACCAAATACAAGAAAATCATTGTCAGAATGGGCTTTATAAACTCCCATTCCTAAATACTTATCCTCTTTTTCAAATTCCACGTTCTTGCTGTTATGCTGTCCTGTACTCTTCCCACAATTCCTGTCACTCTCTGCATTTGTGTTACATTTGGGACATATTCTAGTCAGTGTATTTTCACTTTGGTAATTGTGTGGACCTTATTGTTTTCTGCAGTATGTTATTTTTTTAGTATTCTATGAAAATAAAAACTACGGTATTGTGTGCCATTGATTTGAAACATTAACATGCTGGTTAATTGAATATCATATGTTTTAGAAATCTATACTATTATCTAGCAGGTTTTACAGAAGAATTTACAGAACACATTAAAATGAAATGATTTTATTGTAAGGTTCACAACACATCTAACTGCACAAAAGCACTAGGCGGCTCTCTCCATTTACTTTATTTTATCTTATTTCATGGCGAGCTGGCATTGACTTTGATGACAAGCAGCGCTGATAAACTGTTATGACAGTCTCTCAGGCTAATGGCCGAACAGACTAGGCCCTGGAGAGCAAAGGCAAGAGAGGGCCTTGGCTGAAGAAGGACTAAATTGTGAGTCTTGTCAGTGTTTGTGTGCGGATAAGAGCGTCCAGGCATTTCTAATGAGAGGTTAACTGTGTCCCTGAAGTAATTACAACCCCCATTGACGAGGTAGTTAGTAATTAGAGGATTAGGCCTAATGAGCCTTACCTGGAAAGGTTGTCATGGTGACAGTTCCAGATCATGTCAGTCCAACTTTTACCAGACAAAATCTTTCTTTATATACCTATTTTATTTTCAGACAAATGCTGGCATTTCAATAACATTCATAATATTTATAATTTCCATGGAAATGAAATATATTAGGAAGGATTGTGTGCTCATTATTTAACCTTTACTCAGGGGGATCTCTCCACAGGAAATAAGACAAAGCTAAGGGAAAGTGGCAGAGCTCATGTAAACTGTAGTCATAGTGAGTCTGGGAATAGGTGTGAGATGCATTCAAGGGGAATAAGATACTTTCCTGGTAAACATCTGTTTGCAGCAGTGCTATGCTTCAATGTTTGGTATTTATGTGACTTTTCTGTTCATAGCCGAAATAAGTCAGTGTGTAGCAGAGTTAAAATGCATGTCCTCAAATTATGAATTGTACGTAAGTTGGTAAAATGTAAAAAAAAAAAAATGCTCCTTCAATTTTACTGACTGCAATAATGAATGCTTTGAGTTGTATGTGCACACATGATGTCCTGGGATGTCGTGCGCCTGTTCTGATTCACCTAAAGTATATCAATCACACACATATACACACAATATATATATATATATATATATATATATATATATATATATATGAGGAAGAAAAACAGAATTAGCTTGTCCTAATAAAATAAAACACATTGTTTTCTAGTTTTGAATGGGGGGGGGGGGGGGATTATAACCAAACTGAGTTTTGCTACTAGGGGTTCGATTAGAAAAATTTGCAACTCTTCTACTGACAATAGTTTCACCAGACAATGAGGGAAAATCTGCTACAGGGACACAAAGAGAAAAAAACCAGACAAAAGATCTAGTCTTACTTTAATCTACTAAAGATAACAACTTTTAGGCTACGTACACACCTGCAATAATTATTGTTTGAAAATGAACGATCAACGATTATTACTGATGTTTGTGAACGATCGTATAGTGTCCGATTATGTACATGCTGATAACGATATGATCGTTCAAAGATAACTGATGCAAGATGAAGATCATGTGCAAGTTGTGAAGAAGCGCCGGGTTTGGTGTAAGGATTGGTTGATGGACCGAGACAACATTTCCCATGAGAATCTACTACGGGAACTGTGCCTGACATCCCCAGGTGATTACAAAAATTACCTTCAGATGTCAGATGTGTGCTTTCAGAAATTACTTTCCGCAGTGGGACCTTTTCTGCAGAAAGAAGATACCTTCATGAGAAAGTCCATAACAGCTGAACCGCAAGCAATGGGTCATATCATCCCCGAGACGTGTGTGGCAAATATCGACAGTTTGAAAGATGAGTACATGAAGGTAGGTACCCCATATAATCATTACACAAAAGAATTTTCACTTTTACTTCTTAAAACAGATAACATTTATTTAACAAAGTTCAATTTTTCTGTAAGACTATAGCACATAAAAAAGTATAAATAACAATACATAACTATGTAATAAATAACAATGTTAGCAATATAAATGCAATAAACAGTTGTGACACACTCTCGCTCTAATTCGGTATATTGGCAGCTTTCATGGGCCAAACTATAGTCACTTGTCCTAACTAAGGAAGGACAGTGGCAAGGCTCATATTGGTGGCTTGGAGTGTAGTTAGATACAGGAGGAGAGTGATGCTGCTGGTACAGAGTGGGGAAGGAATAAGTTGACCACATCGGTGTCAATCAGCTTCACAGCACATGCTTGGTCTGGGGTCATCTTACGCAGTTTAGCAGCAATGGTGGAGCCAAAGGCATCAAACCGATCCTCTTTTTGGTTGAGTATGGCCATAGCTTGCTGTAAAGTTTGCTTGTTTTCCAGCTCCTCTTGTTTTCTTTTCCGACTCATTTTTTGGCTAAGGCTGGAAGTCACCAAAGGTTAAAGTACCAAAAGTTAGATACATATATTTTCACTGTGCCAGCTCTCGACCGTTGTGAAGCCTTCACTTTGTTCAATTCTTTTTTGAACCTGGTGCACAAGTTTTGGATCTTGTGCTTCACATAGTTAATGTTGGATGCAGGATTTATGCTTTTGCAGAGCTCAACCATAGCATTGTAAGCCTTCATCTTTAGGTACCTGTTTGTACTCCCCAGACTTTACCTTCCACGGACAGGGATAGGATCTGTAGGTCTCAATGAACTCACGCTTGAAGTCTGGTTTGTTGAATGCATCATAGGCCATGATCTCTGCAAAACATATAAAAAAAACTCATTAGTTAACTTACACCACTACACACTGATTAGTTAACTTACACCACTGCACACTGAAATACAGAACAAGGACAGGCAAAGCAGCAACACCTACCTTAAAAGAATGTTCGTTCCGAAATATTAGTATGATTGAAATAATTGTACGATCAAATGGACTGCAGATTTCCCAGCACACCTTGCATGTTCACTTTCTGTCACATGATATCCTCTCATACCACAGGATGGAAGAGATGGAAGAGATGCCACAGCCAAGACACAGCCTTTGCAGGAGAGCATCACCAATGACTCATGAGGTGATGGAGGTGATGGTGGCCATTCTGGAAAATAAAGATTATGATGGGAGGAGAGCTTATTACTTTTATCCAAATGTCAGAAAGGATCAATTTTTGGAGACTGTGCAGAGCAGGCTGGAGGATAAAATTGGTGTTCAACGTTCCAAGGACCAGCTCAGAAAGCGGTGGTCCGACTTAAAAACCAGAGAGGGTCATGCTGGATGTACTAAGATGTCGCATCGCCAAAAATTGTAAGTACAAATAATTTATGTTAACTGCTTGTTTTTTTGTTTCTTTTTTTATTTGTTTTTTATTTTTATTTTTTTTTTCATTTTGGCTTGGTTAACATGGACGTTTTAAAAAAACGCATGTAAACATTCCTTTTGCATTTATATGCATTTTATGCACTTTTATTAGCTTTTTAAACCTTGCCTTGCCTATGCCGCATTTTCCGACATTTTATAGCGCTTTACCGCTATAAGTGCTCAAAAACACTGAAATCAATGGAATTGTTTACCCGCATTTTCCCACGTTTTGGGGCGTTTTCCAGTGTTAACCAAGCTTTTACTTGTTAAACGTTGCAAGCAATGTTTAGGATAAATGTTCTAAAAGTGCCTCAAGGAAACGTCCTGGTGTAGAATAACCCATTGTAATTGCATGGGGATTTCAAACAAGTGCTTTAAAAGCCTTAGGTTAAACGCTGGGGAAACAGTCCGTGTGGACTAAGCCTTTATTTTCTTTTTTTATTTTAGATTATTTTGTTTTTGTTTTCTTATGTTTATTATTTTGGGGTTTTCCCGCATCTAAAAGGATCTGCACTGCCGAGGTATGTATGCTCCCAGCTGATCCTCAAGCTCAGGAACGATACCAGCAGCACTCGCAGCCCTACACCAGCAATTTTAATCAACTCCCAACATCAACCTTACTGGGGGTCTCATACCTTAGATGAGACCCTCACCCCCACTGAAAACCGTCCAATGCAACACCTTCCCTCGAGGACCTAACCGCCAAGGCACCACAAGAGCGACACCTTGCCCTTGTGCGCCCCGCCACACCCTAACTGCCTTCTGAATACCCTCCTACAAACCTAAACACCACAGATCCATTCCCACATCTAACAAAAGTACGCCATCAGAAGACAAATACAAAACCAAACCCAAAACCCTTCCATTTCTTTATGACGGACAACCCCCCCCCCCCCCCCCCCTATTATGGGCCACAAAACTTCCCACCACTTTATTAGGCTTAATTTTGTCTTTTTTTTTCACCTGGGCTATTGCATCCTGGCCACCACATCCGACCAAACCACAAGAACCCCCAGGAACAAGGTCAGCAGTCTAAGCACATCACACTTAATGCCCCTGGCTAATTCCCACACAGGCCTTTGTCCCAAATCATTACCTCCTGCGTGCAACACCACTACATTTGGGCTTCTATCCCAAATAAAATAACGATGAACCTTCACCAACACCCTACCTCAATGCATACCAGGCACTCCAATCCACCGAAATACAACCTTGGCTCGCAGGAAACCCAAATGCCGTCCATCTGGCGGTAATGCTGCTCGTCTGGCCCCCGCGACTCACATAAGAGTGCCCTAAGATCCAGACCAGACACTGGGAACCACCTAAAACAAAACAACAACACTAAACTCAGCAAAATTGCCAAACGGCCATTACTTGAAAAAACCTTTTAACAACTCCCCCACACCTTCACAACTGTGGCCGCACATATAACCGAAAATGATGTGACTCCCACCAACCAATGCGCCTAATGACCTCGTCCCCCAGGGACCACCGGGCCGTCTCCATCGCTGCCCCTATTCTGAAGGAATGGGGCGAAAAAGATTTTGCGTCCTCCCCTTCCTCACCAAGACATCTTCTAAAAATCGCCAAAAATTGGTATCTGGATAATGCCAATCCATCCTCGTGCACCAACAAAAGCCCAACACCCCCAGATTTAATAGCCAAAAATGCACTCACTGCCTCCACGGGACACACTAAGCCACCACCCAAACCCTACAAAACAATAACCACCCCTTTGCCCCTCTGATCCGTCTTAGACCTGGCCAAATGGATCCTAAGTTTTTCTTCCTCCAAAAACACATCCCCCAAATAAATGCCACCCAGCTTGTTAGTCACCTGGCTGACCAGCTCCCCAATCCTAAAAGCCCCAAAAAAGGCTAATACAAATGCTACCCTAAACAACGGCTTCTCATAACTAGAACTACAAATCCCCTCCCCTCCCCTGGCCTCCTCCCATTCACTTTCGTCCTCCCCCTCCGAAAACCCTTCACTGCCTGCCGCACTAAAAACCCCTTACTCAAATTGCCTAAACCCATTAACTTGAACTAAAAGGCCAAACCCACCAATTTCCTATTCATACACACCCTGAAAATCATCTTCAGACTTGGCCCCCCTGCACTCCCCACAAAAAGACCACCATTCCTTCCATACTGCAGAATATGCCAACCAAGTAGCCGGACTCATGGAACCCCGTATCATACCTGCTACGATGCCAACGGGATCCTCCACAGCTCTTGAGGGCATGGGGCACCCAGACACTCCCCGCCCCTGGAACCAGCTGCCGGAACTGCTGCCACTGAAACTGAGACAGAGTCAGCTGTAGAGTTGATAGTACCAGGAAAATGCACAGCACACACAGCAATGATCCAGTGAAGGCGACAAAAAACCAACTGTCTTAGTAACCTAACAACTGGAGGCAAAGAGGCAGAATAAGTGCTCACTGCCTGAACCACGTCTAGATTGTCAGAACAGAACCTAATACGCTTATTCGCCAATTCTCCCCTCCACAACTTCAACTTCAACGCACTCCATTTTCCTTGCCAAAAGGCCCCATACCCAGTTGCCCCCGCAGCATCTGTAAATAGCTCCAGATCCACATTTGAGACCGGCTCCCCCAACCACGCTGACCGCCCATTGTACTGCTGCAGAAATGTCCTCCAAACGGCATGATCCGGCAGGCAAAATTTAGCTTACCTAAAAGCGACTGTATTTTTTTCAAAGAAAGCTTCCTTCCGTCCACCGCGCTGGCCACTTCCTTCTTCAATGCCTCCAGCTTATCCTCCGGCAACCAACACTCCATCGCCACTGTGTCAGTAGTGATCTCCAGAAAGACCAGTTCCGTTGTTGGTCCCTCCGATTTGTCCCTGGCCAACGGCACACCAAACTTATCTGCTAGAAAGTCAAATGTCGCCACAAACACTCTACAAAGCGTCGACCTGGGTGGCCCAATGAACAAGAAATCATCCAGATAACGGATGACCGAGTCCACCCTTGCTACCTCCCGCACAGTCCCATTCCAAAAAGGAACTGAAAGTTTTGAACAGAGCACAAGATAAAAAGCACCCCATTGGCAAACAGCGGTCCCACATGCAACCCAGAAAACGCTGACTATCTGTGTGCACCAGTAACAACCGAAAGGTCTATGTCCACCTTTGCCATACCTACGGACCCATTTTAGCGTGCTGTCAAATGACGTATACGTCAGGGTCAATCGCCTCATTCACTGACGACCCCACTGGGAACGACAAATGATGAATGAGCCCAAACTTGTTCGGCTCCTTTTTGGGCACTACCCCTAACGGAGAAATCACTAACTCCTCCATTGGCAATGTTGGAAAAGGCCCCCCATTTGGCCTAACCTCACCTCCTTCCTTAACTTCTCCCCTAACACCTCTGTATGCATTCTTGCAGATTTCCTTCCTGCAATGAGCAAGGAATCCGGAAACCCTCGAAAAATCCCTCCTCCAACAGCTTAGCAGCCCAAAAAGGGTTGCACGCCCCCAGACCTCCCTGGCGTCATCAACTTCATCCACAGGCCTATATCCTTGTGATCCCACCAGAAGGACAGACAAAAAGCCTTCCACTGCCTAAATTGCTTGTCATATCTGAGCCACATGATGCATAGCACTTCCTGACATCCACATCAGGACCACTGAGGCCAGATCAGCAAGAGAGGGTATCCTTGTTATCGTGGGCATCCATGACGTATGTGACAACCGGACAGCCATCGCAGTAGCTGTGAATACATTTCATCCTCTTTTGTAGAATAGAAAAGGACTGAGGTACTCTAATAAAGATATTTTACAAGTACCTCCAGCTGCCTTGTTATTACCTATTAGCACTACAGGAATGGCCTATTCATTGCAAGCAATGCTCGAAATAACATGTGCATTTTTGAATAATCTATGGCTTGCTTACGTCCAAGCGTAGATAAAAGACATTTTTAATACCATTGTTTGGTGGGAGGTGGATGGTGTGGTAGGGTATTTTTGAATCAGCAATCAGCATTAAATCCTATTCATTTTCTTCAGCAAATATGGTCACAAATAAAATATAATAATTTTACACGAGTTCCCTGAGAAATTAAATATAAATGTACTATTTCAAAGTAAAAGTATTTTATAGGAAATCAATACAATACAGGGTGACTTTATATTGGATCAAATAAATATGATACAGATAAACTGGAAACTAATCTAAATTTAGTTATTCTTACAGAGAACAATCATGAACAAATGTCCCTTGTTCTAAGCCAGGGACACAAAACTTTTAAAGCCAAGGGATTGGCATGCTAGCCATTGCATTTTCAGAAGGTCTCTAAAAGTCTACATATTTCTATCAGAACAGGTTTTATTTAAACAATTATTACATTACCATGCACATCTATATCTCTACCTGCACCTAACCTGCATGTTAATGTAATAAAGGAATGTGGAAGGTGAGTAGTTAACACCCTCAGCGCCAATTTTTCTCTGAGGAAACAATTGTAATCACAGAAAAAATCTATAAGCTGATTACCTGCTTTCCACACAAAAATCAGCCATGGGTTTGCTGCTGCCCATATATATAATAAATGCTGTGTAATCTGGACAAAATCAAAATTGTTTATGAGAATGTAATATTTAATGTAAAATAAATACAAAAAGAACAAATGCTTAGTGATCCTAATTATCTTATATAGAACATTTGGAGGGAACCTGAGCTCTGATCATACACACTAAGTTTTCTAAAAAAAAAATCACCTTAAAACAAGCCCCTATTTATTTCTCTAAGTATTGTGAAGAAACATAGAGTTGGTTATTTTTTTATGCAGAATAGATCTTGGCATTCATACATGTTTGTAAGCTGGTAAATAATACAAGTAAAGTCTCTGGAGGGCTCTTTGGGGGCTGACAGCTTGCTAGCTGGCAAACAGCTACAAATAAACAAGCAATCAGATGGTTTTGGTGTGTGGTCAGCAGATAATTGTCAAGCACCCCAAAAACCATCTTGAAGTGTTCACCCAGCAGCCGAGGATACTGACATCTACAGCTTGAAGTTCCATGGAATCCTATAATTACTTCAGAGGTTAATAGGGGTTTCTGTAGATTTCTGTTACTGCCCCTCAATAAGTAACCATTAACAACTAATATATCTGTTGCTATTTTTGAGGGACATTCTTCCCAGACTAAGAAGGTCCTTCTCCACCGACCACTAACATAAGAAACTATTCTCTGATCACCAACTTTAAAAGGTCTTTCTCCATGACCACCAATGTAGGCAAACAATTCACTGACCACTAATCTAAGGTAATTATTTAGGAGCCACTAATGTAAGCGACCATTCCATTAACCACCAATTTAAGAAGACCTATCTCCATTGTGCACCAATGTAGGGCAGCATTTCACTAACCACCAATGTAAGAAGGTCCTTCTTGATTTCTTGACTTACTACCAGTGTTAGAAAGTATTTAATTGACCATCAGTCTCTAAAGCTCTTCTCCAAAGTCCATGTAAGGGTCACATCAATAAGCATCAATATGCTCAAGCAAGTCTTTCTTCACTTGTAATGATGAAAGTAAAAACTGTAATTTTGACAGTTTTAAAGTATTATTATTTGGTTGATATTACAATTATGATTGAAAATATGTTGAGCGGTATGTAATATTCCATATGCTTCTATTTCCTATATCAGCATCAATGTATATACTAAGTTACTGTGAGCACTAGTACTGTGTACTAATAAATATTAGGGGGGTTCCCCAAGGATTTTGGCAATTGCATTATGTAGTTTGCATGTACGTTAGTTTATAGTATGTATACCTATGAACTATGGCATTAGAATCATTGCTCTACCTTACATGACTATATCTAATATGTATTATGCAGTCTTCATTTTCTTGAACCTGCTGCTCACCTGATACACATGTTTCTAATATCATTAAACTTTAACTGCAGACTGCCAGAAATTCAAGACCATCATCCACACATACGGGCAAAAAAGATTAAAGGACTACCTGTCTTCCAGCTTAGTGCAAGGAGATGGGTATTTTATTTATATCTATTGACTGACACAGCTTGCCCATCTTTAGCAGTGCACAAGCCATTTAATTTAAACCCTGAAAATACAACATGACTATTAGAAGACTGTGGCAGCATGATGCAGGGCATGTAAACAGGGCCCATTTCCTAGTAGGCCACCCGGGCATGTGGCCCAGGGCTGCATGGACAGTAGATGGTACACTCGGGCCTTCTAACTGCACTGTATTGGCGGGTACAGACTGTTCTATCTTTGGAAGCTGCTGTTCCTGCCAGAACGGTATGTCTGAAAGCTCTGTGACATTTTCCTGGTACATTTCCTGGTACACCACTGGTACATCTTTCTTTCATTCTTTCTTTTTATTCTTTCTTTCTTGATAATGTATAGTATACATATAAGCATTTAGTATGGCTAAACCTTGGTGCATATGTTTTAATCAACAGTAATTTAGTTAGTTCACCACTGCTGAATATTTAGCAGAGGTCACATTTACTGCTTTATCAAGAGTCCCCACTGTGTCTCTTTTTAGCCTCTTTTGCAAACAGATGATATTTGTTATGCACAACAAATTATTTTAGGTTTTAGTGGTGGAGACAGCACATTGATGGAGGTTTTAATTTAACCTGACTGGTTGCTGTGGACACAGCTATCATTTTATTTTGTATTCAATTTTCTTTTGTTCGTCTGTTTTTTTTAGTAATGTTGCATCTTTCTAATTTATTGTATTTCCTGCTGAGGCAGAATATAAATTGCAAAAAATGTGCAGTGTATTACTAAGTCTGATTTCTATTGATTGTCCCAAACAATTTCTAGGATGAAATAAAGTACAGTTAAAAACTATAAAAAAACACAACTAAAAATCTATAAACAAGAGTAAAAACTTAAATAAGAAAGAGACAATTTTCCTGCATGTTTCTATAAAGACTTGCCTGAAGGCATATTTTAATGCTTTCGATAGATATGCATAACAAGGAGCATCAAAGCATTTAATGTAACACAAATCAAACACAATTTACTAAAGAAATACATTGTAATATTCAATTATAGTTGATTTTAAACAGCATCAAAATAATTATAGTTTTTCTTGAAGCTTCCTCTATTTGTGTGTAATGAACTGAGTAGATGTAATTATATAAATGTAGTAGCCATCTGTAACTTACATATTATTTTTTGACATGCATGAACATACGCTGGGACTAAAACTGGGCTTTTACATCTGTACTGAATAAGTGTATTTTATTTTAATATACTGTAATGCACACATTATTTTTAATGACCATGGACAACCCCCCTTTTCTCTAATCAACATAAAGATCTTGGTTGGTTTGTCTACCTACATGCAGATACATAAAGGAACATCAAACCTCAGGATATAATTAACATAAAACTCTGCTTATCAACATTGCAGTGCTTCAAAGCAATAAACTTGTGTGTAGGATTAATACAGCTTTGTAGACTCTGTTGGAAATATAAACACTTCAGGAATGCAATGTTTCAGCAAAACTCAATACTGTAGTTTTAGAAACAAAATAAAAGCAGCTAATGCACTTTTAGAAAGCCTGATCTTTTGGCTACTGGAATTAACCACCCACTGTGCATACCCATTGTTTGAAACTTTGCATATCTATGAAGAATTATTTCTCGGCTAAATGTACAGTAGAGTCATTTCAACATTTTTTTTATAAACGTGTAGTATCAGTTTTGTGTACATATTCTATTGAGAATGAGATAATGTGTAAAAAACCCCATTCCTCTGAGTTATTTGTAATTTTATGCACACATGTAGTCCTATTTATTTATTTAATATGCATAGACACAGAGTACCCTCTACTAACTAATCTGATGATTTCTACATTTAATGGAATCCAAAAGTTTCTACAAAGAAGAGAGAGGTTCTGTCTGTATGTTGGCAAGTCCATACATACCCTTTCTCTTTGCATTGTAAAAACTATTCACACTCAACAGTTGTGCTTATTTTGATCATGCTCTATAACCTCCCTACTTACCATTCCAGTTCCAGCCCCCATACAGTAAACCTACACCAGAAAGTACTTACACAAAAGGTCCTAAAGAAAATGGTGTCAGGAACCAGTGTCTCCTTTGCCCTCTATGTGGATAAAATATTCATACTGTACAATTTTTTGCAAATCACAATGGTTCTTGCTGACATTTTCCAAAAAAAGCATAACACTAAAACACAAGGCCTGACTTATTAAAGCTTTCTAAGACTGGAGAAGATAGACTATCACTGTGGAACCTGGGTGATCCAGCAAGCCTGGAAATAATCTGGTCTCTGATTGAAAACATTTGCCAAATAATAGCAAATTAATTATAAAAAAAACCATTCTAGCTTTTTAGATCACCCAGGTTCTCCTATATCCTGATAGACTACCAACATCACAATATTGTTAGTGGGGACTAGTGGATCATATGTCCCCCACAAGTTGACAGCAGAAGATATGTAAAGTTTAAATATTCGTGCAAAGGCTGTCCTCATGCAAAGGGCTTTGCATGTCCTCATGCAAAGGCCTTAGGTGTAGTTTACGTGAGCAAGGTGTGAGGAAGAACAAAAATCAAAGAGGGCAGGTAGTGTGGTGGGAGGTACTAGAGTACATAAAAAGTGAGAAGTTTGTTGGGGGAGCTTGGAGCATGATCAAAGCAAATGGGGTGAGTGGTTATATGCATTACTGTCCTGAAAAAACAGCCTTGCCTGATCCACCGGCATCCCGCATCGTCCATCGCCGCGATCCCTGTCTTCTTCCTTCTTCCTCCGGTGTCTTCTGTGTGTAAATTGCAGGTGGGGCGGGGCAGGGCGGGGCGGGGCGGGTAATTCAAAATCTATTTGTATTGCATTCAATACAAAATAACTGTATTGAATGCAGTACAGTGGATTTATATGTGTAAAAGCAGTACATTGTATTTCATGAACATTTATTTTAAAGTATAATAGTATGAGTATAATATTTTATTTTTTTTAAATTAAAAAAATATATATATATATTTATATTTTTTTTTTAATGTATTGTTTCAAACTTTATTATACTCATACTATTATATTATACTGTAAAATAAATTTTCATGAAAAACAATGTACCGCTTTTAGACATATAAAACTGGAAAGAAATGAACCGCTAGAGAGGTTAAGCATTTCATGACTGATCAAAGGTACAAAAGTAAAATCAACTGAATCAAAATATTCTGCACAAACACAATATGTTTAAGAATAAAAAATCCTAAAGAGTATCCAATCCCAACAATTTAATATACTGCAGCTGACCAGTTCTTATACTGTATGGGGTGGCTGCATTAGGACAGCACAGTATTTTTGGAAGCCAGTTGTTTTTGCACATTATTATGGTTTAAATGCAAGTAGTATAATATTAAATCAAAGTGCTCTGCATAGCCACTACATTCAAGGTAATGGTATGTAGCCAATATCCAAAGCTCTCTAGCAGTAACTATGTATTATATATATGGAAAGAGTACAAAGCTTTTCCTTTCAAAAACATACTGTGTAACCTACACAATCCTTTCTGCTTGAATTGCAGATGTCGTCAACAATCTACAAAGAGATAGCACATTATTTTCAAGTGGATCCATCTGCTGGCCTTTTAACTTAACACAAAATAGAGGTCCTGGGTGCACTAAGTTACCAAAAGACACTTAATTGGAGAGATGAGGAAAACTATTGAGGTTTTCTGAGCATTTATTATATTTACATATGGTGAAGACATATTTCAATTACAGTATTTAGATATACATGAGTATTTAGAATAATAATTAGAATGAGGGACAGAAATCTGTTTAAGCAACCCTAGTATTGGAAAAAATGACGTTTCATGCCCTGGTGCCTTGGATCTTTGGATCTTTGCTAGATTGATAGGGAGGGATAGGTAAAACAGAGAAAAGTATTTTAACAAAATATTCATAAAAAAATGTATTTTCACAAAAACAGGTTAGTTAGTTTTTTAGGGATGGGTTACACAGTTAGTTTCTCTGTGCAAATCCATTTTTTTTTAAATGAACACATTTAAAAAAAAAAATCAGGTATTTACATGTTATTTACATGCAAGTCGTACTTTAATTTACAGTGTGGATCACTGTTCTGGTCAGCTGGATTACATTCTTGGGAATGTTGTGATGGTATTTAAGTCATATCTAAACCTACGTTTTCCCTTTTAAACTTTAATTTCTTTTTAAGCATTTACTTTCTAATATAAATTAGGGTCTTATCTTTCAAAATATATATTATATAAATTTCTCAAGAGAGAAGGGGGCTGTTAAATAATGACAAAAAGAGCAATGACTACTAGTGAATACTGTACAATAGTCAATCTTTCTTTCATTCTTACTAGTTTATTGCACTATATATTGTACATATGAAAATCTTCTACCTTTGAAAGAAATAATAACTTTGAAAACAGAGGTTTTTGATATAAACCAAAATCAACCCTGGCCTATTCAGCTCACTACTGCGGAGCAAAATATAGGAATGGGAAAGTCAAATGCTTCACTTGTGCATATTGGGCTATGACTGAGTGCATCCTATCTCTTCAAGATGCCTCGCAACTCTGGAAAAGTCCTTTCAATGCCATCCTACATTAAAACACAGTAGACCAGCTCCTACAGAGTGACCCAGCAGCCATCAGTTATCCACCCTTCTTTTAGCAGCTAAGTGTAATATCCTTCTAAATAGTGGCTAAACTTTACTATCAGTTTACATAAAAACATTTTCTAAAAAAAGCCTGAAATGTTATTTTGTTACAGTCAATAGGTATTTTTAAACATGATTGAAATATTGTAAAGGATACAGCTTGAATTAAATGTGATGTCTGTAAGGTGAGATTTGGCTGTGAAAAGTCACATTGAATAGTGAATAATTGAATTTAAAAAGCCCAGAGGTGTTCATTGGTATAATTATAGCTTTAAGACTGCAAGGTGCCTGTGAAATTAACTCATTTGCAGTTGACTTTTTTAATATTTTCGCAGGAGGGAAGGTGGCAGATTTTGTGAAAAAACATCTGTCATTTGAATCTATTTTGGCAGAAGTAACCACCGTTATGTATTACTGGTATTAGGAAGGCACACAGGACCTCTCCTATGAAGTTGTTTTAAAGCAGCATGCTTGTTGTCCAGCACAATGGGCTAGCTTTCAGTTGTCCTTTTCCTATTAAAAATCTAGTGAAAGCAGAAAGCACTGGAGTACCAATAGAATAGAATAGTTACATAGGATACAATGTATTTTAGGTAAGTGAAATTAAAGGACTATCCAAAAATTAGTGGCATACTGAAATTTCTATACTATTTCTCATACTTCACCTCTAGCAGCCAACCATTTCTGTTAGTTATATGGGAATGGAAAATATCATTTTGAAGGAAACCTAATCTTTCAAGACCAAAAGAAAATTTTTAATTTAATTTTTAATTTAAAAAAATGGAGGAGAGTGGAGAGGTTGTATTACAAGTAATTGCATTCACTGCTGCCATAGTGCCATACTAATCATATCTACTTTTCTGTTCTCAAATGTCAAGATGTGCAGCATATACTTATTGTTGAGAAAGGCAAAGCTGCCCTATGTTTGCAGTGTCTCAGCACGTGTTTGTGTAGTAAAGTAGTAGTGTGCACCCAAGAACCACACATTTACCCCACCTATATAGCCATAACCACCAATAAATTTAGGCAAAGAACATTAGAACATTATTATAAATGACAGGCAGGCCTACAGTGAGAGGCAGAGGTTCTGCAAATGGAGGTAGTGTGGGCCGGGGGGGGGGGGGGGGCTTATTATACAGCCACATATTATACATATTATGGCCACCCTTTTTTATAATATACCATAATATACAGCCATTGTGTTGGAGTTATTACACTGGATAACAAAGCATTCCCGTTTTTTCCCCACAGATGCAGGAAAGATGGTTGTTTACAAGTGCTGCTGATACTCCCTCTTCTTCCTTTAGATATCCCAACATCACTCCACACATTTGCTATGAGGAGGTATAGAATAATTTGATCACATAATTCCTGATTTGCAGGAAGTTGATAATAATAATGCACAAGCATTCCGCTGTTGAGAAGAATGACGATTCGGAAGATAGCACCATGACCATAGGAGAAGACGGGTTCAGCCACACAGAATTCATGGGACATCAGGGGGAAGGAACAGAAGGTAGCAGAGGTGTTTTAGGAGTTGCAGCCTATTACAAAGTGGGCTTCAGTAATAGGGAGATGGTGGATAATGAAATGGCACACTGTCTAATGGTACTCAATTTGATTTGTTGTGGGTGCTACTTCGAGTGGTCAGTTCAGGCCTATACTGTTAAAAAAGGTGTCATAGCCAAAACTAACTAAAATTGTATTTTTTCCCCAAGTTGAATGAGAACTGCTGCTGTATTTAAGCCAAGCAAAATGTTTGCATACTAAATTATATGATGTCAGAATACACTGGTACTGTTTTGAAAACTGTACTATTCTGTAACACTACACACAACTTCTCCAAGGCTTTTCTAAGATGTATAATTTTAAGAATTGGTATTTAAAGGACCCTCTACTTGCTGTACAGCCCCATCATGCTGCCCGGTGGTAGTGACTGTCCACCAGACATTTTTCTTCAATCATGGAAGCCAATGATCTTACTACTTGTGGACAACATGCAATTTGTCTGCTTGGAACTGTAGGGAGCTCATTGAATCTTGTGTGCAAGGGTTATAGTGCTAAAACATATGTTTAAAGCGTACCTAATCTCAGAATTTTCACTCTACATAAAAGGGTGGAGTTATGTTAGGTAAAAATTCTGTTTTTTTTTTTTAGGTGCAACACTCCATGCGCAGTGAGATCTGCAATTTTTTTTTCATCCTACGTCACCTGATCTCGCGCCTGGGTCGGGTGACATAGGATAATGAACCCAGAAAAGAATGCGAAGATGGCAGTGCCTAGAGCTGGGCACCGGATGGACCCCTGGAGTGATTGGACTGCCCAGCGGGATTGAAGGTGTGTTTTTGTTTGTTTTTTGGAATTTTCAGTATAGAGGATACAGCTGTAGAACATGTATTTAGAGGGTTAGAGTAGTTAAACAGTTGTGCATGGGAAACAGTGGTGGAACATTTGTAATATTATATGTTTCTAAGTTGTTTAGAACTTTCCCTAATTTTATTAGAGACTAGCGAAATTTTCTTCCTTAAAAAGCACACTGTAACATGGGGAAAACCTGTGAGTTACACTGTAGTCAGAAGTATCTGCAACTGTGGACCCTGGTGGTCAGAGGGAACTTATCACATAAAGGCACACCAGCTGTTGGTTACAATTACTTTTTCCTAACAACCTACATTAATTATTGTAAATACTTGTTATATTGTTAAAATTATGCAAAGATGTTTTAAAAGGTTGGAGGCATTTGTTTAACTACCCATTGAATGCCTCTAAAGTAGTTTGTTGGCATTGGATGGATATGTAATTTTGTCATATTTTTGTGTTTCCTCTAAAAGTGCTGATGACTTTTGTACCAGCATGCATTGATTCAAGAAGGAGCAATAAGCAATAGGAGGTCCTTGAGTGATTCATGGTTCATTTCATGTAATGACATACGTCCCAACCAGTTAACGGCTGCTTCCCAACCATAACAAGCAAGTCAATGGAAGCAGTACATTAAAAAATGACTTTCAGACACTGTGAAAAGCATCTGGTGAAAGAGCTGCAACCAAAGTTATGCTGTTGGCAATTACCCTAATCCCACCCTACATGATCCTGAGTGTTTTTAAAGAAATTAATGGAAAGCCAGTTTTAAGGTTCTAAAACTAACAGCAGAACCACCTCAACCAGCTGTCGCCAACCAAGAAAATTTTGGTGGACTGCGGCTCTGTCCGGTGCGCTCCCCCCCAACAGGGTCAGGAGAAAGACCTCATGGGGGGGGAGCGCACGAGCCTGAGCCGAGGACATTGTCCCCCATATGGATCGCAGGCTCAGGGTGGTGGGCAGGTTGTGTCTCTGGACACAACCCGTCCACTCTCCCATCACAGGCACAGACCTGGGCAGGTTCTGGCATCATGATATCACTCTTGGAGAAGTTTCTTCCCCTTTGAGTGACACACAGCTTCCCACACATGCGTGGTCTGGAGTCTGTAAATTTAGTGGTCCGTGAGGTCCAAAAGGTTGGCAACCACTGACCTAAACATGAATGTCAACAAAGGTGATGCTTCTCATGAATTCAAAAGGGACAATTTAAAAAGAAATGTAGGATTTCTTAAGAGGTATGGGAATTCTCTGACTAAGGCAAGAAGGGAGTTCCGAGAAAAAAATTTCATAGTGACTACAACAAGCTCCTTTCAGAGAGCTCTTGTTTTTGGCTCCATTATTGGATATGTGCTTGTAAAAGTCTTCTTCACACACCATGTGGCACTAACAAAAAAGTAGCTTTCAGTAAAGGCTTTTTACACAAATACTTTCGTAATATACTTATTTTAAAGTATTGCCCTGAAATTGATCTGTTTCAAATGAAACCAGCAAAATTACATATACAATCTATGTCTTTTCATTTATTATATTTGTTAAAGTACACCTCCAGTAAACACTTACCTCCAAGTGAAGCATAGAAATTAGAAAGCTTTCCCAAACTTTTTTTCTTTATTTGTAGATTCATACCTCTGCACTGAAGGTTTTTCTGTTTGTTTTGCCATCTTGCTTTTATAAAAAAAAAAAATCTCAATGGTATATCAATTTTAGCAAAAGCCGAGTTTACCTTTAAACATAAATTATAGAGCGTCTACCTAAGCAGTAGAAATATTACATTACATGAGCCAGATTTTTCTAGCAGATGCCAAGCCTCCTAATGAATTAAAAGAGAGAAGTAGAGAAAGAGTGAGGCTATTTTGGCAAAATTGTAGTTACTGATAAAAACATAAAGTTTTTTTATACACAAAAGAAATTAGGTAAAACATGTTTTAAGAACGCAATACATAAAAGCAGTATTTTTATTACCAATAGGGTTCAAGTTGCACACATGATAAGCCTAACATTACTCTGTTGCAGATTATTTGAAGCAATCAAGTATCTCAAAAAGGTCTCCCTCTCGATGCGTTACGCCTATTTGGCTTCCTCAAGGGAATTACGCAAAAGATTACAATACTCAGAAATGTTCTTATAAGAACAATACTCCTGTCTCAATTAGATATGTGAATATACAAAAATTATCATAGAAACATACAAAAGTTGTATCGTAGAGTTATGAATATTCTTACGTATAGCTGGAAAATGTATTGGTATGTATAATGATTCAAAGGTAAGTAAGAACAGTAAGAACAGATCAAATGATGCCAAAAAGCTACAACTATAGTCAATAACACATGAAATATGAAACTATGGCTTTAAATAGGGTCATATTGCGTATCGCCACATAAGTGGTAAATACATAGATAATAATTAGAGAAATGACTTAGTGTCAGCCAGATTTGGTTCAGGTTGAAGATACCAAGATAGTTTAAACAAGAGTCAATTAGAGGACCTAGGTACTGACTGCGTAGGGTAGGGTCTGATAGGAACAGAAGGAAGTGGTTATACATCAGGACCCAAACCTGCCATTGCACAGTTGTTCTCTGTATTACAACACAATGTTTATAACTTTAAATTCATAATGTACTCACATGATCAACAGGTACCTTTTTTGGACACATTCATCAGGACTACCTCTGGGGGTAGTATTGATACCACATTATATAAAGACACAGCGGGAAACACCATATTACACATGAAAAGTGCCCACCCATATCCTCTAAAAAGGGGCATCCCACTGAGCCAATATCTTATGCTCAGACGAAACTGTACCGATGTGAGCGATTTCAAAGAAGAATCCAAAGCCCTCCAGCAAAGACTTCTTTCCCGGGGCTATAGTACGAACATAATATGCAAAGCTTATCAAAAAGCTCTTAAAAAGTGACCGTCAATTTCTGCTTTCACAAACCAAATCCCCAATATCGAGTGACAAAGTAAGATTTATTACCACTTTTAATAAATAACACTCAGACCCTAAAATGTCCAAATTTATTCATGAATATCCAAGTGTCACCTAGAGAAAATTTCCATCCCTTAAAATTACATTAGTATACATTAGTATTACTCTGAAAACCCTCCCACAAATCCTATAAATGAAATACCAGGTACATTCTGATGTGGAAAATGTTCAGTGTTCTTGGTTAAATGAACAACAGGGCTTCATTTTAACAAATAAACAATGCCACGCTATGAAACACCACATAAGACTGTTCCACATGCGGAGTAATTTACTGCATGGGTTTTCCCAGTGCTTGTCATTAACCCTCTCTCATTTGGACAGCAGAGTTTTACCGCTGTACATGGACCTGCATATTAAGAGGATTCCCTCGGGATATCCCCGTTAGCAGGTGAGCTCACTTGCGAGGGAAGGCAAATCAAATTATACAAATAAAACTTATTTACGCCCAGTGGTCCCTAGAGGTCCCTGTTGCTATTGACTACCTCCTGCCCCCAACTTCTTATCCTAATACGCTTACGTGTATTATCATGCAGGCGTTCTGCAGTTATTTGTTTCTACTCCCCCTTCAGGGCAGAAGTCAGGACCAGGGTGGAAGTCAGTCATTAGGACTCATCTACGGCCCATGCGCAGCTCTTTGGCGCACGTGCACTACTGACTATACACTCCTTACAACCTCAATAACCCATTATAAAGGCAGACAGCCCGCAGTTTCAGTCCCCCCTGGGCTGACTGCCGATACACTGCTAACTCTACCCACTATCACCAAGTAAGTTACTTCCGACAAGACAAAGACAATTAAATACCAACACAGCTCTTTCATTAAACTCTTTATATTAAACTCTATCTTTCTTCTTCTTTTTTGTTGTTTTGTTTCCTTGTTCTCCTGTTAAGCCACAGCGAATTCTTCCTTCTTTATGATATTTTCAGCCTTCCCAGGCTGAATGTGGACATGCTGCTTTTTTCTTTCTACCCATCTTTATGGGTAATAAGTACGTTTTTTTTTTTTATAACATCATAAACATAATCATATATCAACACAACCTTTGTTGTTTTTTTGGGTTTCTAATTTTAATAAAAACTTGTTTCTTCTCCCTCTTCCTTGTCTCGTTTCTCTCTTTTTCACAAGCATTGGGAAGCCTCTTTCCCTACATTATAATTTCAGCCCTCCTGGGCTGATGGCGGGTACCCCGCTTCCTTTTTCATTAGAATAAGACCAAGTAAGTTCCCTTACATCAATTCAGTGATACTTGGGATTTTTTTTGACATATGTATAAAACTCTTTTTCCTTCTTTGTTCCTGCTTTTTCCATATAAGTTTCAGTGAACTCTCTACCCTTCAGGACATCAGCATTAACGTGAAACCCACCGATCACTATATACCAAAATTAGAACGTAACTTATTTTTATCTTTCCATGACTAAATCATGCCACATCTATCACCTATTAGAACTCACTATTGTTGTTCTCAATATTAAAATATATTTGACATTCCCTGCAATAGAATTTAAGACTACTCACCAGGAATTTTATTCTAATTTTATTTCCTTATAAGGTAGGATTGAAGTTCATTTATTTATCCACTCCTATAAAAATTACAAATGAAAACTTTCTTCCCTATTTTTCACACAAATACATGATAAACACTACAAAAAGATGTATAAACACTTCCTACTGTTCCTACCAGACTACCCTACGCAGTCAGTATCTAGGTCCTTTAATTGACTCTCGTTTAAACTATCTTGGTATCTTTAACCTGAACTAAATCTGGCTGACACTGTAAGTCATTTCTCCAGTTATTATCTATGTATTTACCACTTATGTGGCAATACGCAATATGACTCTATTTAAAGCTATAGTTCTATATTTCATGTGCTATTGACTATAATTGTAGGTTTTTGTCATCATTTGATCTGTTCTTACTTACCTTTGAATCATTATACATACTAATACATTTTCCAGCTATACGTAAGTATATTTATAACCCTATGATACAACTTTTGAATAATGATTTGGATATTTCTATGATAATTTTTGTGTATTACATATCAAATTGAGACAACAATAATGTTCTTATAACAATATTTCTGGTTATTTTAGCCTGTTGCACAACTCCCCTAATCCCCTGAGGAAGCCAAATAGGCGAAACCTGTCGGGAGGGAGACCCTTTTGAGGGACTTGATTGCTTCAAATATGCTACAACAATAATAATGTAAAGCTTATCATGAGTAATATTAAGCTTATCAGCAAATTAAACCCTATTGGTAGCAAAAATACTGCTAATATGTATTGCGTTCTTAAAACATGTTTCACCTATTTTCTTTTGTGTTTTTATCAGTAACTCCAATTTTGCAAAAAAAACCTCTCTCATTCTCTACTTCTCCCTTTACCTTTAAACAGTTTGTTTATCTTTCAAAGAGGCTTCCTCAAAATCAGAGAATATTTCTAGACAGATGGTATATTGTCATGGCACGATATTAAAAAATAGAATTTACTTCAAAGCCCTTTTTACTTTTTAGAGATTTCCCAAGGAGCATGTAATTGGTACACTTTCCAAAGGCTCATACCACTAATTTATTCTTTTCTTACAATAAGTTTCTCCTAAAACTTCAGTTAAAATACTTCAATGTGAATTCCATGAGACTTTCTGGCCCCGCTAGTAGATTCAGATCTCCAAACGACAGAAACAATCCAACACTCAATTCAGTGATCTTGCTAAATTTAGATGATTTGGATAGATATGCTTTACTGGTTCTATAAAGTACAAATCAGCAACAAAAAAAAAACCTATTTTACACATATATATCTTTTTAAATGTAATATTAAAGATGTCAGAAAACAAATATGACTTAGCTGACAGACTGGATACATTTTAGATGTATAACACTCATATAAAGTACATCATAGATGGACTCTAGAGACTAAAGCGGCATATTTATTTCCCAGCCAGATTAAATTAGTTTTATATCACATAGGTAATAAGATGTAAATGCAATAAGCATTCATAGCAAAAAGATCAATCACATTTCATCTTTCATTAAGTCAGATTAGTAAAAAGATAATGTTGATTATTATAAATGAATATTATTAATAATATATGCACAGCTGACAGTAAACTGATTCATGTACTAAATTTCACCAATTTTACTACTGCAGTCTCCCAATGTTATTTTTTATTTTTTTTAATTGTTATAATTTTATTTTATTACATAATATGTAACAAACAGAAAGTTGATGCTTTATTCTAATCCATTCACATAAAGTGCTTACTCTAGGTTAGGCTTTAGCTGCTTAGATTACCCTCTACACATCACAAGGTCCGGTAAGGTTTTGCCTATGAGTTTATGAGAATAATTATCTTTACACTGTAGTTTACAGTGATGTATGCTTATGTATTCCTAGAAGTCAATGAAGGTTCTTTAATACTTAGGCTTTGTTCTGTTTTTTTCCCAAATGCACACATGCATACTGTCATGTACATTGCCATGCACTGCATTAGAGTCTCTGACTGCAATAAAGCCTCACATTTTAAGTACAGTATAGGATTTTAGGATTGCGCTTTAAGTGCCAAATGAGAACAGAAAATGCTCACATAGTTTGCATTATACTTCAACAAAACTTCATGAACTCTCAGAAATTTGATAGCTCAGCATAGGCTGGACATTGGCAAAGTCTACCACCTGCTGCCATCTTAACACTCTTGAGGGTTCTGAAATTGAGATCTCACCACATGTGTCCCCGTACTGCCTGCTATTTTCATTGCAGCTGTGACATATGCTTGATGCTATGCCATGCAATCTGGCCACCAGCACCACTTTGCATTCTTACATAGCGAAGCAAGGAAAATCCACAGCAGGGAAAGGGGTGGAACACCAAAAAGTATAGGAAGGTATTAAAAGATTTAACCCATTGGAAGTTAGTCTGAATTGTTTGTGAGATTTAGCCTAATTTTTTTTATATAATTTTATATGTTTAGGCAAGTTTTAATAGCTCAGGAGAACTATTATTATTATTATTATTATTATGAATATTTTTATTGCTAGCACATCCTTGTTTGGCTTTAAAAAGTTTTTGAATTAGACATTAGTATAAAAGATAACCTCTGAAGGTATTCTAAGGCAGAGGTGAATGAACGAAGGGCAGACCAAATGATGATTTTAGTGTCAGCTGTCAGATTGTACAGTGTGCTTCTATATTAGAACGCATTTGCTTGGTAGAATCTAAAGCATATTGCAGTTTGGCCTATAGTTGTTATACATGAGCTGTAATTGGTGTTCTGTTCTTTCCATTTGTATAATTGCCAACAAGACATCAGGGCCAGCGGAAACTGGCATAAATTGGGAGTTATCTCATCTGTGTGTCTCTTAATAGCTTTATTATGAGTAAGCATTTTTATGGAAACAGTAAAACTGCATTTAGTAGAGAAAAAGATGGGGCGTGAGATACAGATCTCAGCGTTTTTTAATTAACATGTCCTATACACAAATAAGAATAGGCAATCTATATACTTCCACTGGAATGATAATTCACATTTCTATTTTTAATTTTTGCATACAATATGAGTAAAAATGTACTTGGATAAAATGCTGTAAAAAGGAGAATTTTAAAACTCAAATTTAAAACTCAAACTTTTTTTATTTCTTTTTATTCTAGTTTGGCCCATCTACTTAGTCATCTCCACCTTGTCAGCACATCACAGGACACACAAGCTGGCAAAAGTTTCCACAGCGAGCAGTGCAGCGAAAAGATAAAAAGATAGATGGCTGGAAAGGTATGTACATGCAATCTTGTTTTTACAGCTGTGTTTTACATATAGGTGACCTTGTGCCAGGTTAAATATAATTTTATGCATTACAAATCATTAATTTTTAATATAGAAGAAAAGCTTGTTTTTAAACCAGTGTTTCCGGGGGACAATAGGGGTGAGCAAGATTTTTGTAAATTAAAGAAAAAGTGGTTATCCCGTTTTTAATTACTTATTGCCCTTGAATATAGCATTGTCAGTAAAATTGCTGGAGGGGAAGGGAGGGTGGTGGTCAGGAGGGAATGTGAGAACATGTCCCAAGTGAATGTCTCTCTAGACATGGTGATAGCGGTAGGTGGAGTTTAATCATCCAAGTAAGGGGAAGTCATAAAGCACTTATAAAGTGGACCTATATTAGGGCGGGGTACAATAAGGCAGCAGCAGTTCATACTGCTATTTACTGCACCATTCTGTGTGTCTATCAAAACTCAATTATTCAGTATGAGTGGAGTCAGATCATTCTTTGATGTCCAAATAAAAGCACCGCTGACAAAATGTAAGCACTGCTCATCTCTTGGAAGGCATTATAGTGAAAGTTCTGTGTGTCTGCATCTGTTTTGGATGGATATGTCAAATAGGGGGTTTTCTCGGTTTTGTGATGAGGTGCAATTTTTTAAATTAGGGTCCCTTTGCCATATACTGTAGATAGTTATGGTGTTTGTTTGTTTTTTGTTTTTTTTTTTACATGAGAGATGTTTTTTTTATGTTTTTTTTTTGTTTGTTTTGTTTTTTTTTTGTTAAAGCCCACATATGCCTTGAGTGAGCCTGAACCTGGTGAGATCTAAAACTTTTTCTCACTTTTCTTCTTATCCCTTTATGTCCCAATATGAATCCAATAATTAAGAAATACCCAAACAGAGGTGTATGCTTTCCATATCTATTGGCAATTAAATGCAAATGCCTGTCTACAATCATGTTTTGTATGTTATCAATTTTAATAAATTAGGAATAGGAATCTATCTTCCTTGTAAAGACATTGTTAAAGTACACTTGATGCTTTTTTTTGGGGGGCATCACATTAACTTTGGGGATTACATTGTACCAATACTACCACTGTCTCCTCTGGCCCAATGAGCTCATAATATTTGATAAGATCACATCATGCTCATAATGGAAGCAGCACATGCATATATATAATTTTGCTGTTGGCACTTGTTATAAATTCTGAGCAGAAATGAGTAATCCACTTGGAGAAGCTAGTTGAGTGAACCACCCCTGTTGCTGTTACTGGAAGAATAAACACAGGCTATACAAAAGGCTATAATATGGACAAATGATTTATTGCAGGTAGGAATAGACCAGATGACATGCTCCAAGTCAGCCTGTTATATGCCATAAAGAATTCTCTGTGAAATGTCCAGCACCAGAAAAAAGAGAAATACACAACACATGGTAAAAGGGTCTGAAAATATAATGGGATTTTCTCTGGTCAGGCCTTGGTTCCTGGCGAATGTAGTGTATGATTTATTTTTTATACCCTACCCTGCTTCCTCCGTCTGCTCTGCAATCTGTCTCTCTTTCCTCACTTCCTACCATGAATCATATCTAACATTGTACTGATCTCCAAAAAGGCATTTAACCCTGAAACCTGTGTGATCTGCAATGCTTTATTACACTGAGATGTTACTGACATACCTGGGAAATGACAACATTCATAATATAAATTACTTTATCTTTTTTCATACTCATAAAATTAAACTGTAACCTTATCATATGTATTATTTTCTGACTTCAAACATCAATAGAAATCTGTATGGTTGGCTAAAAATAAAAAGATAACATTTGAGAAAGCTTCTTTTTATAATTTGCCTAAAGCTGCCATGTGACAAAAAATGTATTTTTGAGAAGAAGATATCTGAGATTTCGCCAATAAAACCTGACTTTCAGGTAAGCTAGTAAAACATAATATATTCTGGAAATGTGCAGTTAAACCATGCATTGATAGTATTTAATATATTCATATTTTGTAGTCATATTTTTTAGTTTTTTGCATGCAATCTGAGCTGTCTAGCAAAAGTATCATTACCAAAGACTGAGACAACCTAAAACACTACCTAGGTGTCTTGTTTTCATTCTATAGTGAGAACCAAGCCGCACCCATTACTTTCCTCTATGGAATAACCATAATCTATATGACGAATGTGATTCATTGGATATGACACTATGTAATAATAAGATTTTAATTTACTGCATTTTGGTTGGCTGCAGGTTCCTATTGCACATGTAGTCATATTGTGTATGTTTGAAAGGTGATGAGAGTTTCTTAGAATCCTAAGACAAGGTTAGAAAAAAATGATCTGTTATTTTGTGAAGCTTCTAAAGAGTAGTTTACCAGTAAAAGGAGAAAGCTGCATGTTACTTGAGCCACTAATAGTATTGCAGAACTGCCCCACCACCCTTACCTCTATCATTTAAATTTATTTTTAGTCTAAGGTGGCCAGGAACTTTAAATAATATTAGAAAAATTAATATATTATATTTTGGTGCTGCGTTCCTGTAAAACTGCTGCCCTAAGAAAGTGTTCTGTGCATGTAGAGGCATAAGGCACTGTATGTCAAAGAAGTGCAAATGTAATGCCTTCATTTACATTATTTGGGCAGGATGATGGGGCTATAGTGGTTTTAGCAGGTAAATAATTTTAACAACGGGGAGAAATTGATCATTTATCTGTGTACCATATTCCACCAGTGTAGGTCCACTTTAAATATAATACTCTCTTAGCTATAGCTTCAAATAACTCAGGTGAATGTCTGCCAACACTACATACTAAAGATTTGACAAGGTTTTTGCTTATTCACAGGTCCCTGTTGGTCTATGCCACATGAGTCACAAGAGAATAAGAGACTGGATGTTTTTGTCTGAAAAGAAGTTTACATTAGAATCATACATGTAGGTTAAGCAATTTAAACCTATCACTTTTACTACTCTTTTAGATCACTCTTAGAGCTGCAGCAAGACCTGAAGTAGTCAGAAAATCAGTAAGTCAGATTCTGATAGATTTAGTAGTCATTGCTGATTGCATATAGAAAAGGCCATGTGAACCACTATATGGATTTTTCCATACAGACCTTAATAGAAAACTGAATAAGTTGATTGAAGGTAAAGTTACTGTTGAGATTTATTTTTACCAGGGTTTGTGTTTGGCATTCATGAGGCAATGTACAGTGGATTTGCCATAATGTGTCCTAATAATTATTCAGTATCTGGACCGTTATATAATATTATTATTATTATTAGTATTAATAATAATATTATTATGAATAAAAATATTATTAATAAACAGGATTTATATGGCGCCAACATATTACGCAGTGCTGTACATTAAATAGGGCTTGCAAATGACAGATACAGACAGTGACACAGAAGAGAGTACATTTGTGCTTGCATTAGAAGAACAGAAATGTGATCACCATGATGTACAGCTTACCAAAGCAAGAAAATTACTTTCCCTACGTGCTGGCAGTATTTTACAGATGTGCACAATTCAGTTCAGTGGAACATGCTTAAAGCAAACATGAATAAATGCCAAAATATGTTGTTTGTTATATATAGTATATTATTAACTTATGGAGTCTGTAAATGTATGGTGATATTACTATTAACTTAAGAAGGTTGAATGTTTAAAGATAGCCATACATACCCAGTCTGTTTCATGGGAAATCCCATTTCCAAACAACAAGCTCTAGACTTCATTAAAGGGGCGATATTATTGTCTACCACTATAATGACTCGAATCTAATAGACACAAGTCACTTTTTATCATTAAGCAGTGACAGATAAACATACATCTACTAGATGTTTTTATTTATTTATGAATAGTAAGTGCTCACAGACATATTACCACCTTTACCTGATCCAGTTATGACAGGTGTATTGACCAACAATCATATGTATTCGGGCAGTTTTTAACTTCTAGTAGAAATTATAATTCTAAGCCAAATGATTATGATTCATTTTGTGGTTTAACAGGCTATCACCAGCAAAGTCGTTCTGCATTCCTCTTTCCTTTAATTTGCACAATTATGAAAAAAATCTTTTATATCATACCTGTAGTGCTTTACAGTCTTTGAGTACCTTTTCTCATCTTATCTTTGACAAAGTCCTGCTCTGATTGTTGAAGTTGAATATTATAGGCAGTTTATAGATGAACTCATTTTCTTATTAGCTAATCAACATTCAGGCAGTGAGTGGGTTACATTTGTTGTTATAAGAATATTAACAGTTTCTTTGCAATATTTGTGTTGCTGTTCTAAATAATTAATCAAATTGGAATATGAAATTTAATTCTTCTTTAAACTCAGTTTCCTAAACCAGCCATGTCACCCATGGAAAATGCACATAGCAATGTTTTCATTGTACTTGAAAAAACAAGGAACATCCTTTTCATCGTTCTATATGTTTGCGTCATCCCATAAACCATAATAATAAAATCCAATTAGCAATCCCACACAATCAGGTTTTGCCAGCAGAGATTCCGTGTGTGAGAACATTTGTGGACTGCTTTAAAGATAAACAGTTAGTAATGGGCATGACATGATGCATATTTACATCACCATGGAAGATACGTTCCCTGTCTTTTCAAGTACAATAAAAACATTACTATGTAAGAGTTCATATTGCTGGGTGCATTTCCCTGGGTGGTGTAACTGGCTTGGGAAATTGAGTTTAAAGGAGGATTAGATTTAGAAATATGCCTCATATTTTATTTATGATTAATAAACAGAATATTAATTTTGCACAAACCTGTTTAATTTATGAGGCGTTATCTTCTTTATTCCCCAATTCTTCCTCTCTAATCAGCTGATTAAGGCTCATATCACACACATACCTCATTTCATATTCCCATTTAATTAATTCTTTTGTACGGCAACACAAATATTGCGAAAGAACTGCTAATGTTCTGGGTTTTGAGAGTGTAACCCCTTCACTGTCTGTGTGTTGATTAGCTGATACGAGAACGCACATCAAAAATGTCATTATGAAAACATTTTTCTAAAGCAACATTTAGTTTATTACTGATAAACACATCGTACACAGGAGATGCTGATTAAATGGGTACAGAACTGGCAGTATCTGTCTACTGCACACCTTTTTTTCCGTATTTATAGGACACAGATGTCTGTTTTACAACAGATTAATGCCAAACAGATATTTGCTTCCTTTAGTTGTGGACTGAATGGAGAAGAGATCAAATTGCTGAGAGGTTTATATTTCTGTATTTGACCCTATTTCTTTTTGAAAAGTTTCAGTTTTGTGTGACAGCCTCATTTGTATATATTTTCCATTTTGTACATTTTTCTACTAATTATATTATGGCTCACATTTTCTTTAAACAGTTAGGTACAGCTCATTTATCAGTAAAAGGTAGTCATGCCTACCAAAACTGTAGTTCAGCCTGGTAGTCAAAAGAATAGTTATAACCAGTAGTAAAAGCACAGAAGCATGTGTTCAGGTAGGTAACCACTGAGCACTAATCTTTATTCTTTCTACCATTGACACCCAAGATATGGAACTAAGTTTACTTGCAGTTACTCAAATGAAGAGACCTAAATTACTGCAATGGGGTGCTTAGTTTCCTCTGATACAAGGTGGGACTGGTTTGACCTGAGGGAGCAAACACAACATAACAACCTATTAACGGTTAGGATAGTGGGCTAAAAAATGTGCCACATGGCATCTCAGAGCCACACAGGAAAGTCTGAATGATGTAGCTACACAATGCCCAGCATATGTTGCTGACTGTTATTCCTACACTGATTGATATTGGATTGGTTGAGAATCTCCCATCAGGGCCACCAACCAAACATGTTTAAATAGTACTGGCCTAGGGGGGCAACTGTTTTCAAGGCGCAGTTCTCCTACATTAACACTGACAACATAATGCTTGTTTACTGTCTCTGACACAAATGATGGGCGTCAGTGATGGGATTTTATCACCACTGAGAGCACCAAACATGGTTTTTTTTTAACTCACGCCAATCATGGGACCTACTTTACTCCAACATTCTTTCTGGTTTATTCACATACTCTATTTTATCTAAAGCTTAAGAAGCATAGGGCAAACATTCAACATTATACTTGCAAATACTGGCTAACACTTTATATGCCATACACATCCACTTCCAATAATGTACCGATTTAGATTCCTCAATACCATATTTTACACTTAGTTCTTATCAATAAAGTGTATTTTATATTGGGCGACCACTGTTATTTTCTATAAAGAAAGATGTAGCGGCGTGCCTCCCGCTCGTCTTCCTCCTCCTTTCTTCAAAGAACTAAACATTGAGATGTGTACAGTGCTCATTCATTCTAGTGTTGCTGGAATAATCATCAATAAACATATTTTGCGGTGACAGAAATTTTATTTTCGTACGTAGCTCTAGATCCTTTTATTTTCTCACTCTAACTAATCAGTTACAAACTTTTTGCTGTGATTTAGAATGAGAATTTGGCTAGCTTTATAAATTATAGACTAAAGCCAATCAGAAGCTATCTTTATGTGTTTTCTGATTGCTAATTTCTATGTTTTATACTAGATTCTTCTAGTTATTAAATCATGGGGGAAACATTGAACAGTTTAGTATGCCTCATGTTGCCAAACAGAGAAGGTCATGTAAGGAAAATCTTTACAATATAAGCAAGACTGTAAAGAAACAATACAAACAGGCATTTGCTATGGAGATTATATGATCTTCTTATAACCTAATTTAACTAACAATGTATATATTAACAAAGCCAAAACCAAAATTCCTCTTTAAATCTGAAGGGTTAGAATGCTGATATGACAAGTGCTATGAATTCATTTGCCTTCTGTGTGACATTGCTGAAAAATTATGTAATCATGATTGTTGGTCATGGTATTTGCTATACTGCTGCACAAAGTAAAACACTCTTGCATATTAATTGAGCAAACAACATGCACAACCATTGACATGATTTGTCTTGACAGTAATTATGCTGATTTCCTTGCTTTGCTTTTAGAAAATAACCCTGATAGTCCCATGGGAATCTGACATTCAAAACATGTGCCCCAAATGTCTCTGTTCTTTAAAACCTAAATCCTCATTTTACCTTAAATTTGATTTTCTATATTGGAAACACTAACAATATTATAGATTTATTTAGATATATACACCTAGGTATTCAAATAATCACAGATAAGGAAATGGATGTTCAAGGTACAGATAAAGAATAGAACAGACAAGGTTGTGATTGCTCATCAGCTATAGCGTCAGCTCTTTCCTATTTTATATTAATCTGCACTGCCTAATACAGTCCCCATATCAGGACCATCACAGATTATGATATTGGAAAAAAATGATATTAGTAAAAAACAAACTTTAATAATTACAAAATTCACTACTCAAACTACTATGGATTAAATACTGTGATTGTATTTATTGTAAAAATGTTATATCAGTTGCTTTCAATCAAGTCTATGTGATTATATATATAGTCATTAACCATTCTAATTTACAGGTTATTGAATTCTAGAAAACATAAAAAGGTTCACTCCTAAATGGGGATTTGAGCAATCAGCAATCTTTCCAGTGTTTTCAGTTGGATCTCAGTTCTCAGTCTTCTTAGTGATAAACCATAATGTAGTTTAATAATTCACACATTGTTGCTCAAATTAATTCATCTGATTCATAGGTATGTGTGTAAATACAAAAATCATTTTATACAAATAGTGTCCAAATCTTGTCTCTAATGAATAATGTTAGTAGGAGGTGAGTAGGTGGCCTGCCAATTTCTTACTGTACAAGACTTCCAAACAAATAGGACAGTAACCCTGTGGGTAACCGATCAGCTCATGTTCAGGTGTCACTGAGGGACCTAATGCAAAATCGCATGGCAGTCATCTGTTCAAAACTGCTTGTGTGAAATTAATTTGCACACATATACAATAATAGGACCATATACCCAGTGGTAAGTAGTTAGCTCTTAAGGAGTGATTCTCTACAATTTATTTCTGTGTGATTGGCCAGCATTTAGGATGCCTAATACTAACCATTTACCAAAAACCTAGAAATCACCAACAGCAATTATAACAGAGAGTCTAACCTTCCTTATTCTACAAAAAAAGCTCTGGTTGACAGCTATAAAAAGAAGAAGTAAGAAGATATTCCCCAAACAGGGGCATAGCCAATAAGAAATTATCAAAAGGTTTTACCCCTCCCCTTTTTATCCCAAAAAAAGTTTTGTCTGTAGTTGATTTTAAACTAAATTTTAAAAAACAGGATGTAGTGTAGAGCCTGCAATTTCACACACCAGAGAGAGCTTTTAATTGAAAGTAGGGCCAGCCATGGGTCACTTTTTTGCACTTCTTTCAGGACTGCTGTGCATTCAGAATATGCAAAACTCTTCTTTTTATTTTAAGTAGCAATACGACCACCAATGTTTTACACAGAGGTACCTTTTGGTTTACATTTACCAGTGCTTTATTCTCCTATTGACAATTTTATTTTCTAAACATATGAAGAACTGTATGCAGTTTGACAAATAAAACATACACTTGCCAAAATTCCCAATAAGACATTGTAAAAAAAAAGGTGTCCACACACTCCATGTGTACAAACCATTCCTAGATATTCACTGCTTTTCTCATTTGATATAAGTACCTCCCATTTTCTATACTAAATTCTATGACAGTTCTATTATATTCACAATCTTTGACATCTGTCATCAATGTCATACATCATTCGAACAAGAAATGCATAGAAAAATTAAGGGTAACTCTCAGACATTTGCAAAATGAAATACGAGAGCAGATAGCACTTCGGTGGTTTAATAAAAGGTGCTTAATCATTCTATGTACCATACCCTGAACTTGTTGAATAGCCAATCAAAGAAATGAAGATGCATACTGTGACGCAAAGATTTATTTCTGATTTAAATTATTCCAGCATACATTCTGGAGCAGGAGGAATGGCATAAAGAAATACTATATGATGGATTTTATTATATTGTATATGACATAACCAGAACCATTTTTTCCTGACAGTCATCAGATTACACATGCAGATTAGGATATCATTGTCTTTGCACTCATAAATTATTATATATACACTGTCATTTAACTTTTACCTACATCCAGAAAGGCTCAAAAATAATCAGGCCAAGAATTTCTTCTACAGTGTTGCTACAAGAACAGCAGGCAGTTCTGGTATTGATTATTCATAATCGTAGAGCTGTCAAATGTCAGTTTTACAGTACATTCATATTTCATCAGAAAAGATATTTTATAAGTAACACAGCAAATGTTTGGTTTAACTGATACATAATAAAAATATTAAAGAAAAAGCTAAAAATAGGATTTTTTTTTAGATAGCTTACCAAGTCCCAAATTGGAAATATATTACAGTTTATTGGAAAAAAAGAATAATTCAAAACGTGGATCAGTTTTAATGTATCAGGTTTGCTGCATAGGAACTAAAAAAAATACATAAATTGTTCATTAAAATCAAAGAATATGTTTAAAATATTGGTATTTCTAAAAATTATAACTATAGCTAAATTACGTCAAAGAGAGAGTCCTATTTCATTCAAATTCTGATCAGTATTTATATCCTTGTACATATTACTGTAAGGTTCTTCTCTCTTGAAATTTAACTCTGCTGACCTATGCAAATGTACAATAATGTGCTGTCCTCAGATGCAATCATGGCACTTAAAGCAGAAATAGAGCTCTGTACTATCCTGCCATACCTCCCTCCTTGCCTCCTTAAATTTAATAAACTTATCAGAAGTTCCAAATTATTCCAGGATTTTGTTCTCACATAGTCCAAAATGCATACCTTGGCCAGAGAGACTGCTGTTTTTAGATCCCACTGATGCCTAGCCATTAGTTCATATTATCTCTGCTAATGGAGAAGTTCTAGGATTAGAAAAAAAATATCTAAACATGAATGAAGGGGGTAGGTCTGTTTAGTTCAGATTAGAACATTTTCCAATAAAAAACAGATCATGGGGCTCAATGTTTAGATATTTGGTCAATTAATCTTTTATCTTTTATCTATTAATCTTAATTATTAAGCTTTTAGCTTTTTTTTTCAGCAAAAGAAAGCATTTAAGGACTTGGATTACCTTATACATTATTATTATACATTTCAGGTAACAGGGTGTACTGGGTAGAAAGGAGTGCTGAAAATGTTTGTGAGTTCTCATATTAACCATTGGTTGCTCTGATTCTATCCTACCTTAACTCCAATGCTATCAGAACTAGTCCTAATTACGTCTATCACATGCTCACCCCTAGATAGGGTGTAAAAAAATCAGAAGCCATGACAATTACAACAGACAGAATCTTAGACGTTTTCCAGCAAATTCTGGAAACCTTTATGCCTACAATACCTCCCTGAGGATGACATTGGGCTAGGCATGTATAAGTTCCTCATCACTGGCACATTCTGTAGAGGACCAAGACACCATTCTCCAAATAGGAGGATGATGTAGCTTCATCAGATATAGATAGCTCTACTTTTCAGACAAGGGAGGAACAATCAGCAGTGTTTCAGTAACTCTCTGCAATTGTTTTAGTTTATCTACACATAGCCAGTACATAACATAGAAGAAAGTGTATACCCCTCAAAAGGACTGTGTTCAGTCTCTATGGATCCATAGTCATGATCTCGTAATTGGGCACCACTGAAAACAATATTCTCCCCATATGCCCTCTTCTATGCCATTGAGGTCCTCTACTTGTGGAATCACTAAGTTCTAAGAAGTCAGTTTAGGCTAGCTCTTTTGGAAGCTGTAAAAGACATGCTGATTTACTTACCATTTCCGGCATCCTTAGATGCAACTAGCTAGCCACATTGACTGAAGATGACTACCTTCTTGTCAGCCCTTCCACCCTCCTCTTGGGTTAGTCTCAAACATGCTGTCTGAGCCATAGGAAAAATCAGATATCGGGCAAAAAACTTGTCCTAAAAAAAAAAATTTAAAAACTCTGCAGGAAACTTCATTGTCTAGATGAATCTGTAGGAATCCACCTAGGTGATTAGGTAATTCCTTTACATCAAATAGATTGGTATTATCAGTCACCAATTTTCTGAGGGTACACAACCTTTGAGTTCATTGCTGTTTCATGGTCATCTTTTATTCATTTTCTTGAGTTTCCTTCCAAGCCCTTGGATGTACTGTTTTGTGTTTTACCATAGAAGATACTTTTTCGTACTCTGTGTCCTTTTTTCTCTAGTCGCCCTGGGGCCCCCTAGGCTTCAGAGATACAATCCATGGATAGAGTGTGAAACTTGGCACATCCAAGAATAGGGTTGGCTATTGCTGTCTCCCTGAAGTTTTCAGTGTCAGCAGTAACACATTGCTAAAGCTGTATGTCAGTTTTGAGGATGTGTTTATCCACAGGCTGCTGAGTCGGATTTTCCTGATTGGCCGTATGATTGTCCCACAACTATGTCACAACTATGCCCTTTTCTTTTCTTAAAATAAGACTCATACCCTATCTCCTGGCTTTTCATGCTTCCAGCTAAACACCAATATGCTGGGGTGGCCTTAGCAATATATCAAAAAATATACAGAGAATTTTTTGCTGTTTGCCTTCCTGTTTTTAAACATGTCCTCTACTCTGGTAAATTATGTTATTGAAGCTTTCCCCAATACGCCCTGGTATGATACACAACAGCTTTTAAATCGGGGCAATAGCTTAACATAATTATCACTCCCAAACTGTTATAAAAATGTATAGAGATCTCATTGCTTTTTTTTTTAACACGCCAACTTTGAATATCCTGAGTCCATGATTTTTTATTTAAAATATATAAATCTAAAGGCAGAAAACCATTTAATAAAGTTTTATGTGATGAGATGTACGCTATCCCCATGCCAGATATCTATGTCAGCGGTCGCCAACCGGTGGTCCGCAAGAAAAGTTTGGTGATCCGTGGCTCTGTCCCCCATATGAACACAACCTGCCCACTCTCCCATTGCAGGTTTAGATCTGCTTGCTTAACATCCTTGAGTAACTTTTGTTGTGTCCACAGCCTTGGGCTACTGTCCCCCCAGGATGTTTAGCAAGCTGGTATGAGAATGCGATGGGAGAGTGGGTGGGTTCTAGCATCATGACGTCACTCCAGGGGGAAGTCTCTTTCCCTTTGAGTGATACACTGCTCCCCGTGCATGCGCTCTGGATTTCTTGGATTTAGTGGTCTGTGAGGTGGGAAAGGTTGGTGACCACTGATCTATATGATGTGCCGCATTAAGTAAAGCACACATATTGTGCCCCTACCCCTTTGTGTACTGATTGTGGGTTTTTATGTTTGTATGATGCTTTATACTGAAAACAACTGACACAAAAAATATATTTAAATGTATTTGGTAAAATAGGTTTATTAACTAGTAACTATAATTTCAATTTTGGACTCCAAAGATCCAATGACACCTCTCAAATATTTAATCTGCAACACCCTTCTGTTTTATATAATCTGTATTGCATTTAATCTGTAGTGCCTAGGGGGGTTAACCATAAATCATAGTAATATCTTGCATAGCACAACAGTCTTGACTAGTTTTGAAAAAGGTCTCTCACTCTAAAAGTTGTAGGTCACTGCCTGGTCTCCCTTTATTTGTACAGATCCACTATGCATCTTGTCTACATGTGCAATAATACAGATTTAAAATTAAGAGACACTGTTTTTTCATAATATGCATGTCTATTAACCTTTTAGACATTTGTCTTACATTTAATATGCACTTATAACGAGCTGCTGAGGAAATTTAATAAAAGCATTCACATCTTTCTGTATAACACAGCAACGCTGTTTCAACAGCAGAGTAAATTTGTTTTTAACACAAGACAAGAGGTGTGAATGTAAAAATCCACTTAAACTATCTATGTAGGAGATTCATTTAAGGAGGGTGTTAATGAAAGCCTGCAAACCTTTTTTGACAGCATTAAAAGTGTCATGTAAAAAAAAAAAGGAGTTTAGCACTTAAGACCAGACTAGCCTTCAAAATGTGTGTGCTAATGGATGAAAACTTGCTTAAATTTCAAAAAGACGGATTGTTCTCTATCTATAACATATTAAATTACTTATACCCATTTAAATTATGTTCTTAAGGAATATAGTCATGTCTACCTTAAATAAAAGTTAAAATGGGAGGGTGCCTAAATTTGTAGAGTTCTTATTCTCAGGAAATAACAGGGTATTAGAGTTCACAATAGTTCACAATAGTTAACAGCTAGTCTTGTCTTTGCAGCAGTGGTTTCTTGACACAGCCAACTGATCTGAGAACTGTCCGGCAAAACATTACAAGTGCTCACTGATTTTATATATATATATATATATATATATATATATATATATATATATATATTGTAAAGTCTGGGGATTAGCTCAGACCGCAGCCAGCACACTTTTCACCAAAAGCAATATATATTGCTTATATTGCCATATTATTTAGCCTAGCTAAAGTTTACTTTAACAAATAATTCTCTATGGTGGATATGAGGATTAAAAATTCAGAATTCTATTGCTGCCCTGTGCCCACCTTTTGTAGTGAGAGGAATTGGCTTATCCAAAACCCTAAAAAATCTTTAACCTATGGTAGCCGCAAACCTTAACTTGATAGCTAGTCTTCACAACTACAGTATACATAACAATTAACTGCAAATACCTACAACAATTCTGTTTTTAGGTAGGTTATGTTTTTGAAGGATTACGTTGACATAAACATATACTATAAACACCAAACATGCCTTTTCAAGTATGTATTGTAATGCGCCTGGGCACACAAACCACGACCAACTCCAGATACCCTTAAATCAGGCTTTATTCAATATCATACAGCACAGCAAGGGTTAAGTCCAATAAAGCGAAGTACAGGAGGATAAGGCAAAT